>NW_027070075.1:0-14150 GCF_002906115.3 Quercus suber
AAACCTTCTTTTCATACAACATTATATATACTATTATTAAAATTGATAAAAAAAAATTATAATATATCATATGAATAAAATCATATAATGTGTATTTGGTTATCTGTTTATGTTTTTTTTTTTTAATAGAATATATGCATTGAAATTTGAATGTTCTTTTGTCTATTTTTAGCGATCTTTAACTTATTAATAATTTTTTATCTTAACGAGTTATAATTTAATTTGAAACTCTAGGGCCATGTTTAAGTTAAAAATTATTGATTCATTTTTCAAAAAAAATGAAGATGTTAATTTAGAACATAACACACTTTTTGGTTCTAATGTTGAAATGTTGACTGCCAATAAGCATCCTTCCAAATCTCAAGCGATTGAACCGATGAACGTTCTTCTAGTTATTTCACAAATTCCTGACTCTGCTACTGAAAAAGGTCAATGATGCTTGGAGCTTGAGTTCTATTTTGACCAAATGGTTTCATGCATATGAAAGATGTTATAGTGCCGGCTGCTTATCACAGGGGTATAAAAAATTTTATGATTCCTTTTATGACACATTTGATAATGGAAGATGTGGTCGTAGCACATGCAACGTGCGGAGAAAAAAATATTGAAAGTAATCTGTCAAATTCCGCGCACCCTCATTCCCTCTAAGCATGGCCCAATGTTTTTACCTTTTTGCTTCAATGGTGGTCGACTCTCATTCCTTCTTCTTCCTTATAGAATTAGAATGATGAAATTATTGTAATGATTCCTTGCATCTTCATCTTTAACTTGTGTATTAGGATTTTCCTATATTTATTTCATTTTTGTTATTATGGGCATATCAATAATTTTTCTAATTATTGTTTCATATTTATTATATTATATGAATTAACCTATTATCTAATCTTATGGTCATTTGTGAATACAAATCTCTTGTATCATTTTTTGTATTTCACTTTATATTCTACCAATTACAACTTACCAAGAAATCAAGTCCATTTGGTTCAACATTGCTGAAATGTAGATCATCTTACCTAGGTCTCTAAAGACTGATTGGTGGAATTTACCACTATCTAGGTGCCCCATCGAGCCCAACCTCCCAAGCCTCGATTTTCTTGGAAGTCACCACCTATGGAGCTGTACAAAATTTATTTTGATGGAGCTCTTTTCTAGGGGGACAATAAATCTAGTATTGGAGTGGTCATCCGTGATTCTTAGGGCCTAGTCATCGCTTTTTAATCCCAACAACTCCTTCAATGTTTCCAAGCAGTGGAGGTTGAGGCCATTGCTGTTAGCCGGGCTCTTGAATTTGGCTTCGAGGTTGGGATTACCCCAGCCATTTTGGAAGGGGACTTTGAGGTGATCATCAAAGCTTTGGTGGAGAATGAGTCGTTTGTAACTTCTTTTGATCCTATGATTCAAGATGCTAAGGTTTTCTCTAGATCATTCAATCAATTACTTTACTCTCATACTAGGAGAGAAGGTAATAAACTAATTGCCCATAGTTTTGCTAAACATTCTCTTAATGTCTCAGATTGTACTATTTGGATGGAGGATGTTCCAGTCATTTTTTATTCTATACTTCAAGTTGATATAGTCATTTTTTCTTTATAAAGTTTTCAAGCTTTCTCCTTAAAAAAAAAAAAAAAAAAAATACAACTTACCATATGTTTGTTCAACTTTTTTTTATAAAATAATCAAAATTTAAAATGGAAAAAAAATTAAACACATGTTAAATTGTAATTGGTGGAACCCAAAAAGTGGTACAAAAATTTGTATTTGTTATTTGTAGAATTTATATGTTTACATTGTTGGGTGTGTTAAGTATTGACATTGAACTATATTTTACATTCAACAATAGACATTTTTAAACACAGGACATAACCACTTTATTTCATTAAAAAATCACATCCACTAGACATAAACAACTTAACACCTATTCACCACTTGGACAAACTTTGCTTTGATAATTCTTATTCCTGGACCTTGGACAATAATCGTATAGTATGTAACCTTACATATATATACACGGTAATTTCTTTCTCTCAACTTGTTATTTTGTAAACTTGTAATCTATTATATCATGTTTAGGCATGAACTACATGGACCTACTAATATTATCGAAAATAAATAAATAAATGGACATACTATAATTGCATACTTCCCTCCATAAAATGAAATTTGAGATATAAAGCCTTAACCTTGCAATGATGTGGGTTCCAGTTAGCTCAACTAGTAAAGTTTCTAATAGTTGAATAAGAGATTTAAGATTCAATCCTCACCTATACAAAAAACTAATTAGTGTCTTGATTTGATGATAAATAGTTATTATCAAAAGTGAACGTCATATGTTAAAACTCTCTAAAAAAAATTACGATGATTATTGAGACTTGCACAAGAATATAAGATAGGAAATCCTAAAAGTTCAAAATTTGATTAAGGCATGATAGATGAACCTAGTGGTGCAAAGTGCCTTTACATTTACATTTCAAAATTTGGAATTGAAATTGCCTTTATATTTGATTCTCAAAAGAAAAAGTGCCTTTACATTTTGTTGGGAAATTATATTAACCATATTCGTGTGGTGCAAAGTGCAAACTCTCTCTCCCAAACCAACTAATCAGAACGATAAACAACCCTATGTGCTGCATTGATTGACTAAGAAACAATAAGGGCACTAACACAACTAGTTTATGTATATTCAATATGCTATATTGAAACATGGAAGATGAAATTCTGAAAAGAAAAAGGTGAGGGTTAATTCAAAATATAAAACGTAATAATATATTTTATGATATTAAGAGGAAAATAAAATTTCAGCAGCCCTCTCTTTTGTGTATGTGTTTATCCCCACACACACACAAACACACGCACACAAAAAAGGAAAGAAAGGAAGAAGTAGAAACCTCAAATATAATAGCTAGAGCTTATGCCACTTGACACATTTCCTAAGACTCCCTTCATTTAGACTTTTGCCTCAACAAAATTTGCATTTATGTCAAATTATTAGTTTATTGAATGTGCAAATTGAATAAATGTATGTATTAATTATTTATAGGTGTGCACTAATAATTTATATAAAGATAATTTCTATGTATATTTTATAATTCTATATAAGAAACTATTTTTATTTGGAATACTTATTTTTTTTGGACGCAATTTAGTTACAAAAATTAGTTGTAGCTTAAGGCTACAAATTTACTCAATAAAATAAATATTACTACATATTTTGAAAATCTAAGTGTTGAATTGCATGTTCTTTACGCTATTAATACTCATATCAAATTTTGTGTCAATCGAATATTATTTACTATATGATCTATAAGTTTATATTTTATGCATAATTTTAAACTAAAAAAATTTGCAATTTAAACAATTTATTGATTACATAGCTCAATGTCTTTAATTTTCTAGAAATTTTACAAGCATGGAGGATATACGAAGATATAATCCAATGGTGGATTTTTCAAAATTCACATCTAATAAAATGATATTGAGTAAGGTTGTAACTTAAATCTACAACAAATTTTGTAACTAAACTTTACCCTTATTTTTATCAAATATCATGTTAATAAAATGTTATTTATTATTCGATCATTAAACTTATATTTTCTCTTAATTGTAAAATTCAAATAAAAACTTAAAATTAAGGGACCAGTTAAGAATTAAGATGTCCTTAATACATTTGTTTATTTATTATTTTACAAACAGTTTAAAATAGTTTATTTTATGAAAAATATAAAACAAAATAATAATAAAAACTATCCAAAAATAAGTATTTGTTTTTCATAATTTTTTTTAAAAAATACTATATCATAATTCATGAACCAATATCCTTAATCATCCATGAACTTGTTCCTAAAAGGTAATATTATATTTGATAAACAATTGACATACTTTAACGATGTCGTTTTGGGGATTAGCTCTGGCCTCACCATCACCATTTCATGTCCTCAACCGATCCTATATATTTGGCCTTCATTCAGCAATGCCATTGCCACAATTGAAAAAAAAAAAAAAAAATTCACAAAATTTGTTGGCCGAAATTAACTCACAAGTTGCTATTGTAAATTTGGACGAAAATTACCACAAAATTTTTTTTCCCCACAATTTCGACAATACCATTGCCACAATTGAAAAAAAAAAGTTTATTTATTTATTTTTTCCAACTGTGGCAACGAAAATTTTTCCCCACAATTTCGGCAATACCATTGCCATAATTGGGAAAAATAGTTTTTATTTTATTTTTTTCCAATTGTGGCAATGGCATTGCCGAAATTGTGGGGATAAATTTTTCCCCACAATTTCGGCAATATCATTGCCACAATTGGGAAAAATAGTTTTTATTTTATTTTTTCCCAATTGTGGCAATGGCATTGCCGAAATTGTGGGGATAAATTTTTCCTTACAATTTCGGCAATACCATTGCCACAATTGGGAAAAATAGTTTTTATTTTATTTTTTCCCAATTGTGGCAATGGCATTGCTGAAATTGTGGAGAAAAAAAAATTCCCAATTGTGGCAATACCATTTGGGGAATAAGTTTTTTTCTTTTTTTTTTCTTTTTTTTCCAATTGTGGCAACGCCATTGCCGAAGTTGTGGGGAAAATTTTTTTCCCCCACAATTTCAGCAATACCATTGCCACAATTGGGAAAAAAAATATTGGGAAAAAAGTTTTTATTTTTTTTCCTATTTTCGGCAATGTCATTGCCACAATTGCCAAAAAAAATTGCCACAAACCCATTGAAACTTTTTTTTTTGCTCCCATTTTCGGCAAGCCACAATTGCCACAAAATTTTCGGCAACTCCATTACACTTTTTTTTTTTAAGAAATAATAAGTGCACACAATTTTTACAATATTTTTACAACAAATTCTAAGTATCAGATTGTTACTTGTTGTTATTGTTAGATTAAAATAGTAATCTCAATGTCAAATTTAAATTTGAACTAATAATAACTAGTTACCTATGATTTATTGTGAAAATATTGTAAAAATATTGTTTACGTAACACATTATATTTTTCTTTAATTCTTCCCCAAATTTTGGCATTCACTTTTTTTTTTCCTTACCATTTTCAGCAATACCATTGTCACAAAATTTTTTTTTTTTGGGCACTCACTCATTCCACTTCTCACACTCATACATCCTGGCAGGTGAGAAAAATTGGGCAGACGAATTACAACAACATTGTTGTCGAAATTCAAGCTTTTCTCTCTCCTCCCTTTTTCTCATTCTCTCTCCTACTTTTTCTTGAATTTCGGTAACACTGTTGCCGAAATTCAATCTCTCTCCTCATTTCCCTAAATAACTTGTAACAGTATCTATATAGCAAATATGTTTTAAATTTAGCAATATTTAGCCAAAAGAGTCCAAAACTTCCTCCTTACCCACGTCAACAGGTACGTACCACACTCGTTCTCATTCATTTGTATTCTTCAAATTTTAATGCCCTTTTTTCCTCTGTGTTTTCTTTCAATGTTTGTATATTTTTTCGTTATAGATAAAAGTCACTAATTTACAAAGAGAGATATATATAATAAAAGCAATTGATGAAGGAGAAAAAAGAACCCAAGAAATAATATGTATTTTTGTGTTAGTAAAATGGGTTTCTTTCAGTTAGTGGGATTGTGGGTTTGAATTCCATGTGGGAGTTGTTATTATTTGGTTGGCTCTCTATGAGTCCAATGTGTTTGATTAAATTCCCAACAGAACTTTTTGTTACTTGCCAAAGCAAAGCTTACACAACAGCCAATTCTGGTTTTTTTAAGCTATTTAGATTGATTGTGCCTGTTGAAGAATGATAGGTCTAGACACTCATTGATAAGATTTCATTATGGTGAAAACTCTGCTTGTAATGTAAAGTTATTAGAATGCTAATGGTTAGAGTTTTAACATTAAATTATGCTTGGATTTATTAAAGCCTAGGAAGCATGGACGCTTCATTTGAGTGTTGTACCCACTGTGTTATGTTATAATTTTTCAAAAATTGCTAGTGTCATACCCGTACCCCTACTTGTGTCCTTCCTAGATTTAAGCTGAGCTTTGTTTAGAATCTTTAGATTGGCCTGGCTTAAGCAAACGATCAGGTAGCCTCATCACATTATTGTCATCATATTTATAATCAAATTATTATTATTTGGTTCTATAAATGATTAAAATGGATTAAGGTATTATTTCTATTATGTTAGATGTTAAATCTTATAGTTTTATGTTCAATAGTACCTTTTAGACTTATTAATATTTCGTCGATGCAGATGTAGCCTTCTCTCCTTGACCTTGACTGCGTCATCTACACTGGTGACCACGATGCCTCGCCTCACAGCTTGATGGCTCGCGCTCTTGATCGATTTGGAGTCAAGCTAATTCACCCACCTAAGGTTCTCTCTCTCTCTCTCTCTCTCTCTCTTTCTGGAATTAGTGAAATTAGCTGATTGGATTTGGGATTTTATTTAATTGTGAGTTTGAGAATTTGTTTATATCATGTAGTCAGTGTGGAACTATTCAAGATGTACTAATTCATGAAAAAGTTTTGGAATTAAACAAATTTCACAACTCCTATAGGTGTAGTAGTGAGAGTTAGTTACATGTTTATTTTTTGAGAGGCAATCTTATTGCTGAGATGTTAGCCTTATATGTTTTTGTTGCTGTTTGTTTGTGTGTATATTTAAGTTACATATGTGTCCACTATTCCAGTGTGTTTTGAACACGAGCTAAGAAGCATGGACATCGACACTGTCAAGGGACACGACAATTCTTGAAAAATTAAGACACCTATGCATGGTGATACCAACAACTATCAAAATCTTTAAAAACATCAATAAAATTCTAAGGTAATAATTTTCAATAACAAATTACATGGATGCACTAGAGACTTTTGGAGTACCTGTGCTTCTTACCCCATGGGCCTTATGGAAATGCCATTTGAGCCAAAGCTTATTGGTGAGATGTTAGTCCGCAATAATCTACCTTGAACCTTTGGAACATTCAATTGCCTTGCGTAGCACTGTATCTCCAATTTTGTTGATTGTATCACTAATGTTGTTGGGAATGTGCTGGGATTTTGTACTTTAGTAGCAGTGATTTATCTTACCGATTATGGTGAGTGTTTGATTCTTTGTTCATTTGATGTTAGTTGCTGTTACAATGCATGTTGTTGTGAATATTCGGCAATCTTTGAATTTTTTGTTTCATTGTTACCATTGTTATATTATCTTAGTTTATGATATCTTATATGTTCAGGTGGTGCATCTCTATAAAAGGAAGTGGGTTGAAGAAACCACTTACCCTCACTTCACTATGATTGGTCAAAGTCTGGGTTCGGTCTATCTCTCATGGGAAGCTTTGTACAAGTTTACTCCCTTATATTATTTTGACACTAGTGGATATGCTTTTTACGTATCCTCTTGCACAGATGTTTGGATGCAAAGTTATCTGTTATACCCATTACCCTATATTAGTTTAGACATGATATCTCGTGTTCGTGAACGATACTCAATGTATAACAATGATGCCTTGATTGCTCAAAGGTTTGTTTCTTAAATCTTTAGATCACACATTTTGTATCTATGCTTTGTGATGTTTCCCTGATGGGTTTGTTTGTATATCAAAACCTTCAGTTTTTCATTTCCTTCTGTAATAATGAAAATTAGAATATAATTATAATTTTTTTTAATAATTTTAGATTGAAAAGTTGCTAAGGAGCATGGCAGGGAAGTTATTGCTCCTCGGGCCCCTGCAATGTGTTAGAATCCACATGATTCTGGAATTAATGTTGATTGATAATTTGATGAGTGTGGATTTATCTAAGTCATGAACTTGGTAGTGACTTTAAAGCATCTTTGTCAATAGCAAGTCAAACATTTGTGTTGGGTACTTCCCTTTAAAAAATTCCACAGGCAAGTATATGGTCACATGCCCATACAGATTAATGAATATTTAACTTAGGCGTGTCAGCAACCTAATAATCATATGAGGTCCTGTATCCATTTCTTTTCCGAGTTGTCACTGATGGCCTAAGTTGATATCTTTTACATTACATAAAGCTCCTGCATGCATTTGTAACAGCTGTAGACAACTTTATATTACCTGTTCTCCTCTTATGTTTTATTGTAAAATTTTCTTATGTTTGTTGCAGCATTTGGCTATCTCAGTGCAAAGTTCTCTATTACACAATTATTAGCTGGATGTATGGATTTGTAGGCTCTTGTGCACACCTTGCTATGGTCAACTCTTCATGGACCCAGTCTCATATTGAAAAGCTTTGGAGAATTCCTCACCGAACTAAGCGAGTGTATCCTCCTTGTGGTACTTTGGGACTTCAGGTTTGTAATTTCTTGTTTCTATAATCTAAGGATTTTGTATGCATTGTGGGGTTGAAGGCCTTTGTGTATGCGTGTGTGCATTTTTTTTTCCTTCCTGTCGGTCCAAATTTCTCCTTCCATTTTTCTTTATGACGCAACATTATTATTGATCTTAGCATTCAATTTATGTTCTTGAATATAAGTCATCATTTATTGTTGTCAATTTTTTATTAAACAAGTTATCATTTATGTTTTCTTTGTGACAAGATAATATCTATTGGTGGCAGGTTGGTAGGATTAGCCACATTTTACTTTTTTTTTCCTTTTTTCTTTTTTCTTTTTTTTGTAATTTTTTTTATTAAAAAAAAAATGCAATATTTTTAGTTTTATGTCGGTAACATATTTTCTCTATTCTGACAATAATACTAGGAATATCTAATAATCCTTGCTTTTGTTAAAATTCCGATGCAAAAACCTGTGGGTTTTAACAAGTTGCTGTCCAAACTTTGGAAAGACCTTCTAAAAGTCCAATAATTATATCAGTGGCTCAATTTCGTCCAGAGAAGGTGTGCATACTTGTGTTATCCTTATGAGCACAAGGTACTATAATTTTGATGGCTCATTTTTTGGGGCCTATTGAAGTTATGCATGGCAAGCTCTTCATAACTTGATTCTTTTATCTCAGGCACATACTCTCCAACTTGAAGCCTTTTCAGTTGCTCTCAAAAAGTTAGATGCAGACTTGCCTAGACCTAAACTTCAATTTGTGGGCAGTTGTCGGAATAATTCAGATGAGGAAAGACTGCAAAATTTGAAAAATAAAGCTATTGAGCTAAAGATGGATGGGGACGTCAAATTCTATAAAATCTGAAGTACAGGTTTGTGCCTGTCAAATATAGTCTGGATCCTTTATACAGCCATATTATGTTTTGTGGAATTTAATGGATGAATATGTGTGTTAAAGAAATTGATAAAGAAATTGATTATCCTTAGTCCAATAAGAATTGCCAATTTGATGGACTTCTCCCAC
Organism: Quercus suber; assembly: GCF_002906115.3. NCBI lineage: Eukaryota > Viridiplantae > Streptophyta > Magnoliopsida > Fagales > Fagaceae > Quercus > Quercus suber. The sequence continues at coordinate 9,313 of NW_027070075.1, forward strand.
TCAGGGTTACATTTATTACACACTAATTTCTAATTCATCTAGTACAGGACATGTCATACACATGCAGGGAATTTGAGAATAGTGTTCTCCCTCATAGGCTGCAGTTAATTAGATTACTACTATACATCATGTACTTGCTTAAACAGATTAAGAGCAGTTGCTTGTGCTCCTTAGTGTTGAAAATTCAAATGTTCTAAGTTAGCAGCTACCATGCGTGTCTTGATCTACTGGGCAAACTAAATTATGTGGAATGACAGAATTGTTGACATTGACTAATTATGTCAGTGGTTCTAGGACTTTATGATGGTGCATGTATTATACGACACTTAATTAAGAAATTAGTTACTGTCCTTTTCCACTAACATCTCATATAATCCTGGGGGTGTTTGGAGGAAGCCAACAATATGTTTTCATTATAAAATATGATCAGTGGTGATTGACATAAGGGAATTAGTGAAGCCATTTAAATGATATGTAATTCATAACTACCATTAAAAAGTTCCATTAGCCAGTGTATCTTTGTGGAGCTCATTGAAGTCATGGATATCTTTTTTTTTTAATAAAGAGTAACTCAATCTCCTCAATCTTGGTTATCTCCTATGTTGTAGATCTTTTATTGCTGATTTGACTTGTTTTTGCTGTCTTATCCTTGGTCTAATCTTCACAATCTGCAGGGACTTGGTGAGACTTTTGGGTGGTGCTGTTGCAGGAATCCACTCTATGACAGATGAACATTTCGGCATTAGTGTTGTAGAGTATATGGCTGCAGGCGCAATCCCAATTGGTTGGCATCTTTTCTGATCTCCTATTTAAAACTCCAATACTGTATATGTTGCTCAAACTTTTCCTTATCTCTACTGCTCATAATTCTGCTGGCCTAAAGATGGACATTGTTTTAGAAGAAGATGGACTGCAAACAGGATTTCTTGCTTGTAGTGTGGAAGAATATGCAGATGCCATCCTGAAAATTATGAGGATGTCTGAATCTGAGAGGCTTGAGATGGCTGCAGCTGCAAGGAGCCGAGCAGGCAGATTTTCTGAGCAAAGATTTAATCAAGATGTCAAAGCTGTAATCCGGCTGGTTCTAAATTCTGGTTCCTAATAATGGACTAACAACAGATACAGCGTGCTTGTAACTCAAAGAGTGTAACATATTCTACCCTTCAATTTTTTGGCATTTTAGTTGTAATCCAGTAATTGGATGAAGTTTTGCTGTCTAAATGGTTCAAAATAATTTTGATCTCCAATATACCTCAGAAAATCTTAATTATAATTTATTTCTACCATATGGCCTGGCCTGATGGGTTGTGGATTTTAATTAACTCTATTGGTGAAGTCTTTATAAGGGTCTTGGGATTGAATACTACAATAATAAAAAACTTATTGGTGTTTTTTTTATAATAAAGAGCAATTGTCATGGAATAGACATTCTAGACTTTTTGTATTTTTTTTTACTAAAGACACTATAGATTTAATTTTTTTTAATGTCTATTAAAGAAGTTTTATAGAAAATGCAGTCTGATCTGTAAATTATTAAACTCATAGGCTTAGTTCAATCATCAATGATAATAGAAAAGGAAGTTTTCAATGTCCATCTAGAGGTAGTTCATTGATACTTTGATGCAGTATGGGCAAGCATAGAGGAGTGAGTTGGGTGTCCCATCAAGAGGGTCCTTGGAAACGGCTAGAACTAAGAAGGTATGGCCATGAACAAAAACAAGGCATTCATGAAGGGATTCATGTAGGAAGAGTTCAGAAGTTCTTGTTGTTGTGGGTCGCAACAGTAAGGTTTACTACCAGGTAGTGTCTAGAATAAAAGGGTTTTGAACTAGAATTGTAACTTCTCTTCCTATAGAATTGCCTTGATTGGGGTAGGGTTACCCTTGTAATGGTTTTTCCTTTGGATTCATTCTCCATTAGTTCTCTATTTTATCACCATATTGTTGTGGTCATTGCTTTATGGTTATTTTGACCATTTTTTAGGTTTCAAGAGTATTTTGGTCATTTTTTGGATTTCAAGGGTATTTTGGTAATTTTAATGTTTCGTGGGTATTTTGGTCATCTTTTAGGTTTTGGGAGTATTTTGATCAATTTTTGGATTTTAAGGGTATTTTGGTAATTTTAAGGTTTTTGGAGTATTTTGGTCATTTTTGAGTTTTGGGGGTATTTAGGTAATTTTAAGATTTCGGAAGTATTTTGGTCATTTTTTGGGTTTTGGGCGTGTTTTGGTAATTTTCAGGTTTTGGAGGGTATTTTGGTCATTTTTTTTGGATTTTGGGAGATATTTTGGTCATTTTTTGAGTTTCGAGAGTATTTTAGTCATTTTGTAGATTTTGGGGGTATTTTTGGTTATTTTTTAGGTTTAAAAGGGTATTTTAGGTTTTTTTAGGTTTTAGGGGTATTTTGGTCAGTTTTAGGTTTAGATGTTATTTTGGCCATTTTTTAGGTTGAGAGGGTATTTTGGTAATTTTAGTGGTTTTGATGTATTTTAGAGTTTGGTGATTTGTAGAAATGATACTTGAATCATAATTGGGTTAATACCCATTTAACCCAATTAATAATTGGGTGGGTTTGTGTTGATTTTGCCACTCATAAATAAAATACAAGTTTGCACCGGTTTGTATCAATTGTACTTGAGATTTTTCAAGTGTTTTGACTAGTGTTGATGTTTCAACCAAGTTAAGAAAAATTATTATTAAATGTTAAAAATAAAGAGTTATAAAATATGTTATTTGAACTAATATATTGGGCTAATGTACTTAGACTAATATTTGAGCCGATAAAATATGTGGATTTTAATTTATTTGTTTATAAATATATAAATAAATAAAAACATAAATAGCAGTATTCCCGAAACAATACATCAATATTAACCAGTTTCGAAATATTTCATTCCCTTTACTTTTTGAAAACGACTTCCAGTACAACATTGACTACTTTAATTTGAGCAATCACGGAAATGTGTTTTCTTAGATGATAATATCTTATTTATGGCTTACAACTTATGTGTATTCTCACATGTCCAGATGTCCTATGATGTGGTACCGTTTGAAAGGTTCTAGTTAATGCACTGAAAATTTCAACAAAACATGATAATCAAGATTGATTGAGGTGAGAAAAAATGAAAAAAAAAATTAAGAAAAGCATTTTGTTTGATGATTATTGTCCACTTGGTATTATTGTAAAAATTATAACTTTAACTATAGAGCCTACCTTTTAATAGTAAAGCTTTTGCATATAGAGGTTTAATTGGAAAACTTTTTAGTGTTTTAATTGTATGGTAAATTACTGTGAATAATGATTTAAAATTTATAAAAAATGAATAGTGAATTGTAATATTTTTTCTTCTTCTTAAAAAGTATAAATTTTAAAATTTACCTTAAAACTGTTTTTTTAACTTTAGGAAAAAAAAATACTTTTAAAACTTTAATGGAACACGCTACATCATTATTATTAGTTTGACAAAAGTGCTTTGGCTTGAGGGGTCTGATAACGCAATACAGACGCATCCTTAAAACGAGCAATTTCTGTTTGGCAACAATTAATTTTAGAGATATTGCGTGCAAGTCTCCTGTGATATGCTGTTTTGATGTGAAAAACACACTAGGCATAATACTTTAATATTAATAACATTATTATTATTATTATTATTCTTACTCTTATCCCTAATGCTTAAGCAAGAAGTAATAAGCAATAAGCAATAAGCAATCATTTCGTTCCTCAAAAAAAAAAAAAAAAAAAAAGCAATCGTTTCATTTAGAATAATTTAATATTTTGGCATAGCTTTATAAAATCATCTTGGATATTGGCAATTTGGCTTTGGCGCAAGATGGCAACGAAAAAAAAAAAGTCTTTTCTCTACTGCTGTATTATTGTTTCTAGGCCGTGTTTGGATCGTGTAGAAATTAACTTTTGACTGCTTTTCTCTAATTTTCTTCTTTCTGATATTCAAACATTTCCTCTCTATTCATTCATCATTCATTCCTTCAGAATCAGAGGTTAAAGGATGTTCTGATTATGAAATGGAAATTGCAAACGAACATGCCAGAACTACAAGGAAAGTACCCAAAAGAAAACCCTTTAAAAAATATGAAATAAAAACAAAAACAAAATACAAAAAGAGATGGCCACACTTTTATTTTTGAGATAAATGGAACAAAATTAATCTTCGTATCCCATCTCTTGTATGTCTTTCCATACTGTACATATACAGATCGTAATCATATACAACAAATACAAAGAAGATAACACGTATTATATACACACCATCTTTAAAAGCCAAAGAATTCTTGCTCAAATTGCACCTTTTACTTTCGTAAACTCAAAATGGAAGAGGAGGTAGTGAGTTCAAGATCCATAAAAAATAAGAGAGTATTTTATAAGATTCTTTAAAGGAAATGTAGCTCATCATATGTTGTAAGATGAACCCTTCTCATAAGACAGTCTCATAAAATAATTTTTTCAGATCAGGATGAAAAAGTAGGGCGTTGGGAGGGTTGCTCCATCAAAGAGAGGATTCGAGCATGAGAGGCACGAGCGTCGATGACGGCCTCGGCCTCGAGTTCAGCGAGCTGTGAACATAGCCTCTCTTCGCCTTCCTCTGCAATTTTGAGCCTCTCCCATGCCCTTTGCAGCTCCTGCTTCATTTGCTCCTCCCTCTCCTTGCTCTTCCTCAGCTCCCTCTCCAACTCCTCATTCCTCTTCCTCAATGACAACGTGGTTTCTTCCTCTTGTTTAGGACCCATATATATGTGTGTGTGTGTGTTGGTGTTTCCTTTCTCTTAATAGCAACTTGGTGTTTAGACTTTAAACTTCAGAGCGTTAAAACCCAATATATA
>NW_027070075.1:14591-209514 GCF_002906115.3 Quercus suber
AAAAGCAATTGATGAAGGAGAAAAAAGAACCCAAGAAATAATATGTATTTTTGTGTTAGTAAAATGGGTTTCTTTCAGTTAGTGGGATTGTGGGTTTGAATTCCATGTGGGAGTTGTTATTATTTGGTTGGCTCTCTATGAGTCCAATGTGTTTGATTAAATTCCCAACAGAACTTTTTGTTACTTGCCAAAGCAAAGCTTACACAACAGCCAATTCTGGTTTTTTTAAGCTATTTAGATTGATTGTGCCTGTTGAAGAATGATAGGTCTAGACACTCATTGATAAGATTTCATTATGGTGAAAACTCTGCTTGTAATGTAAAGTTATTAGAATGCTAATGGTTAGAGTTTTAACATTAAATTATGCTTGGATTTATTAAAGCCTAGGAAGCATGGACGCTTCATTTGAGTGTTGTACCCACTGTGTTATGTTATAATTTTTCAAAAATTGCTAGTGTCATACCCGTACCCCTACTTGTGTCCTTCCTAGATTTAAGCTGAGCTTTGTTTAGAATCTTTAGATTGGCCTGGCTTAAGCAAACGATCAGGTAGCCTCATCACATTATTGTCATCATATTTATAATCAAATTATTATTATTTGGTTCTATAAATGATTAAAATGGATTAAGGTATTATTTCTATTATGTTAGATGTTAAATCTTATAGTTTTATGTTCAATAGTACCTTTTAGACTTATTAATATTTCGTCGATGCAGATGTAGCCTTCTCTCCTTGACCTTGACTGCGTCATCTACACTGGTGACCACGATGCCTCGCCTCACAGCTTGATGGCTCGCGCTCTTGATCGATTTGGAGTCAAGCTAATTCACCCACCTAAGGTTCTCTCTCTCTCTCTCTCTCTCTCTCTTTCTGGAATTAGTGAAATTAGCTGATTGGATTTGGGATTTTATTTAATTGTGAGTTTGAGAATTTGTTTATATCATGTAGTCAGTGTGGAACTATTCAAGATGTACTAATTCATGAAAAAGTTTTGGAATTAAACAAATTTCACAACTCCTATAGGTGTAGTAGTGAGAGTTAGTTACATGTTTATTTTTTGAGAGGCAATCTTATTGCTGAGATGTTAGCCTTATATGTTTTTGTTGCTGTTTGTTTGTGTGTATATTTAAGTTACATATGTGTCCACTATTCCAGTGTGTTTTGAACACGAGCTAAGAAGCATGGACATCGACACTGTCAAGGGACACGACAATTCTTGAAAAATTAAGACACCTATGCATGGTGATACCAACAACTATCAAAATCTTTAAAAACATCAATAAAATTCTAAGGTAATAATTTTCAATAACAAATTACATGGATGCACTAGAGACTTTTGGAGTACCTGTGCTTCTTACCCCATGGGCCTTATGGAAATGCCATTTGAGCCAAAGCTTATTGGTGAGATGTTAGTCCGCAATAATCTACCTTGAACCTTTGGAACATTCAATTGCCTTGCGTAGCACTGTATCTCCAATTTTGTTGATTGTATCACTAATGTTGTTGGGAATGTGCTGGGATTTTGTACTTTAGTAGCAGTGATTTATCTTACCGATTATGGTGAGTGTTTGATTCTTTGTTCATTTGATGTTAGTTGCTGTTACAATGCATGTTGTTGTGAATATTCGGCAATCTTTGAATTTTTTGTTTCATTGTTACCATTGTTATATTATCTTAGTTTATGATATCTTATATGTTCAGGTGGTGCATCTCTATAAAAGGAAGTGGGTTGAAGAAACCACTTACCCTCACTTCACTATGATTGGTCAAAGTCTGGGTTCGGTCTATCTCTCATGGGAAGCTTTGTACAAGTTTACTCCCTTATATTATTTTGACACTAGTGGATATGCTTTTTACGTATCCTCTTGCACAGATGTTTGGATGCAAAGTTATCTGTTATACCCATTACCCTATATTAGTTTAGACATGATATCTCGTGTTCGTGAACGATACTCAATGTATAACAATGATGCCTTGATTGCTCAAAGGTTTGTTTCTTAAATCTTTAGATCACACATTTTGTATCTATGCTTTGTGATGTTTCCCTGATGGGTTTGTTTGTATATCAAAACCTTCAGTTTTTCATTTCCTTCTGTAATAATGAAAATTAGAATATAATTATAATTTTTTTTAATAATTTTAGATTGAAAAGTTGCTAAGGAGCATGGCAGGGAAGTTATTGCTCCTCGGGCCCCTGCAATGTGTTAGAATCCACATGATTCTGGAATTAATGTTGATTGATAATTTGATGAGTGTGGATTTATCTAAGTCATGAACTTGGTAGTGACTTTAAAGCATCTTTGTCAATAGCAAGTCAAACATTTGTGTTGGGTACTTCCCTTTAAAAAATTCCACAGGCAAGTATATGGTCACATGCCCATACAGATTAATGAATATTTAACTTAGGCGTGTCAGCAACCTAATAATCATATGAGGTCCTGTATCCATTTCTTTTCCGAGTTCTCACTGATGGCCTAAGTTGATATCTTTTACATTACATAAAGCTCCTGCATGCATTTGTAACAGCTGTAGACAACTTTATATTACCTGTTCTCCTCTTATGTTTTATTGTAAAATTTTCTTATGTTTGTTGCAGCATTTGGCTATCTCAGTGCAAAGTTCTCTATTACACAATTATTAGCTGGATGTATGGATTTGTAGGCTCTTGTGCACACCTTGCTATGGTCAACTCTTCATGGACCCAGTCTCATATTGAAAAGCTTTGGAGAATTCCTCACCGAACTAAGCGAGTGTATCCTCCTTGTGGTACTTTGGGACTTCAGGTTTGTAATTTCTTGTTTCTATAATCTAAGGATTTTGTATGCATTGTGGGGTTGAAGGCCTTTGTGTATGCGTGTGTGCATTTTTTTTTCCTTCCTGTCGGTCCAAATTTCTCCTTCCATTTTTCTTTATGACGCAACATTATTATTGATCTTAGCATTCAATTTATGTTCTTGAATATAAGTCATCATTTATTGTTGTCAATTTTTTATTAAACAAGTTATCATTTATGTTTTCTTTGTGACAAGATAATATCTATTGGTGGCAGGTTGGTAGGATTAGCCACATTTTACTTTTTTTTTCCTTTTTTCTTTTTTCTTTTTTTTGTAATTTTTTTTATTAAAAAAAAAATGCAATATTTTTAGTTTTATGTCGGTAACATATTTTCTCTATTCTGACAATAATACTAGGAATATCTAATAATCCTTGCTTTTGTTAAAATTCCGATGCAAAAACCTGTGGGTTTTAACAAGTTGCTGTCCAAACTTTGGAAAGACCTTCTAAAAGTCCAATAATTATATCAGTGGCTCAATTTCGTCCAGAGAAGGTGTGCATACTTGTGTTATCCTTATGAGCACAAGGTACTATAATTTTGATGGCTCATTTTTTGGGGCCTATTGAAGTTATGCATGGCAAGCTCTTCATAACTTGATTCTTTTATCTCAGGCACATACTCTCCAACTTGAAGCCTTTTCAGTTGCTCTCAAAAAGTTAGATGCAGACTTGCCTAGACCTAAACTTCAATTTGTGGGCAGTTGTCGGAATAATTCAGATGAGGAAAGACTGCAAAATTTGAAAAATAAAGCTATTGAGCTAAAGATGGATGGGGACGTCAAATTCTATAAAATCTGAAGTACAGGTTTGTGCCTGTCAAATATAGTCTGGATCCTTTATACAGCCATATTATGTTTTGTGGAATTTAATGGATGAATATGTGTGTTAAAGAAATTGATAAAGAAATTGATTATCCTTAGTCCAATAAGAATTGCCAATTTGATGGACTTCTCCCACTCAGGGTTACATTTATTACACACTAATTTCTAATTCATCTAGTACAGGACATGTCATACACATGCAGGGAATTTGAGAATAGTGTTCTCCCTCATAGGCTGCAGTTAATTAGATTACTACTATACATCATGTACTTGCTTAAACAGATTAAGAGCAGTTGCTTGTGCTCCTTAGTGTTGAAAATTCAAATGTTCTAAGTTAGCAGCTACCATGCGTGTCTTGATCTACTGGGCAAACTAAATTATGTGGAATGACAGAATTGTTGACATTGACTAATTATGTCAGTGGTTCTAGGACTTTATGATGGTGCATGTATTATCTTGTGTATGCTCGGCATACAATCAACTTTATGTGGACCGACACTTAATTAAGAAATTAGTTACTGTCCTTTTCCACTAACATCTCATATAATCCTGGGGGTGTTTGGAGGAAGCCAACAATATGTTTTCATTATAAAATATGATCAGTGGTGATTGACATAAGGGAATTAGTGAAGCCATTTAAATGATATGTAATTCATAACTACCATTAAAAAGTTCCATTAGCCAGTGTATCTTTGTGGAGCTCATTGAAGTCATGGATATCTTTTTTTTTTAATAAAGAGTAACTCAATCTCCTCAATCTTGGTTATCTCCTATGTTGTAGATCTTTTATTGCTGATTTGACTTGTTTTTGCTGTCTTATCCTTGGTCTAATCTTCACAATCTGCAGGGACTTGGTGAGACTTTTGGGTGGTGCTGTTGCAGGAATCCACTCTATGACAGATGAACATTTCGGCATTAGTGTTGTAGAGTATATGGCTGCAGGCGCAATCCCAATTGGTTGGCATCTTTTCTGATCTCCTATTTAAAACTCCAATACTGTATATGTTGCTCAAACTTTTCCTTATCTCTACTGCTCATAATTCTGCTGGCCTAAAGATGGACATTGTTTTAGAAGAAGATGGACTGCAAACAGGATTTCTTGCTTGTAGTGTGGAAGAATATGCAGATGCCATCCTGAAAATTATGAGGATGTCTGAATCTGAGAGGCTTGAGATGGCTGCAGCTGCAAGGAGCCGAGCAGGCAGATTTTCTGAGCAAAGATTTAATCAAGATGTCAAAGCTGTAATCCGGCTGGTTCTAAATTCTGGTTCCTAATAATGGACTAACAACAGATACAGCGTGCTTGTAACTCAAAGAGTGTAACATATTCTACCCTTCAATTTTTTGGCATTTTAGTTGTAATCCAGTAATTGGATGAAGTTTTGCTGTCTAAATGGTTCAAAATAATTTTGATCTCCAATATACCTCAGAAAATCTTAATTATAATTTATTTCTACCATATGGCCTGGCCTGATGGGTTGTGGATTTTAATTAACTCTATTGGTGAAGTCTTTATAAGGGTCTTGGGATTGAATACTACAATAATAAAAAACTTATTGGTGTTTTTTTTATAATAAAGAGCAATTGTCATGGAATAGACATTCTAGACTTTTTGTATTTTTTTTTACTAAAGACACTATAGATTTAATTTTTTTTAATGTCTATTAAAGAAGTTTTATAGAAAATGCAGTCTGATCTGTAAATTATTAAACTCATAGGCTTAGTTCAATCATCAATGATAATAGAAAAGGAAGTTTTCAATGTCCATCTAGAGGTAGTTCATTGATACTTTGATGCAGTATGGGCAAGCATAGAGGAGTGAGTTGGGTGTCCCATCAAGAGGGTCCTTGGAAACGGCTAGAACTAAGAAGGTATGGCCATGAACAAAAACAAGGCATTCATGAAGGGATTCATGTAGGAAGAGTTCAGAAGTTCTTGTTGTTGTGGGTCGCAACAGTAAGGTTTACTACCAGGTAGTGTCTAGAATAAAAGGGTTTTGAACTAGAATTGTAACTTCTCTTCCTATAGAATTGCCTTGATTGGGGTAGGGTTACCCTTGTAATGGTTTTTCCTTTGGATTCATTCTCCATTAGTTCTCTATTTTATCACCATATTGTTGTGGTCATTGCTTTATGGTTATTTTGACCATTTTTTAGGTTTCAAGAGTATTTTGGTCATTTTTTGGATTTCAAGGGTATTTTGGTAATTTTAATGTTTCGTGGGTATTTTGGTCATCTTTTAGGTTTTGGGAGTATTTTGATCAATTTTTGGATTTTAAGGGTATTTTGGTAATTTTAAGGTTTTTGGAGTATTTTGGTCATTTTTGAGTTTTGGGGGTATTTAGGTAATTTTAAGATTTCGGAAGTATTTTGGTCATTTTTTGGGTTTTGGGCGTGTTTTGGTAATTTTCAGGTTTTGGAGGGTATTTTGGTCATTTTTTTTGGATTTTGGGAGATATTTTGGTCATTTTTTGAGTTTCGAGAGTATTTTAGTCATTTTGTAGATTTTGGGGGTATTTTTGGTTATTTTTTAGGTTTAAAAGGGTATTTTAGGTTTTTTTAGGTTTTAGGGGTATTTTGGTCAGTTTTAGGTTTAGATGTTATTTTGGCCATTTTTTAGGTTGAGAGGGTATTTTGGTAATTTTAGTGGTTTTGATGTATTTTAGAGTTTGGTGATTTGTAGAAATGATACTTGAATCATAATTGGGTTAATACCCATTTAACCCAATTAATAATTGGGTGGGTTTGTGTTGATTTTGCCACTCATAAATAAAATACAAGTTTGCACCGGTTTGTATCAATTGTACTTGAGATTTTTCAAGTGTTTTGACTAGTGTTGATGTTTCAACCAAGTTAAGAAAAATTATTATTAAATGTTAAAAATAAAGAGTTATAAAATATGTTATTTGAACTAATATATTGGGCTAATGTACTTAGACTAATATTTGAGCCGATAAAATATGTGGATTTTAATTTATTTGTTTATAAATATATAAATAAATAAAAACATAAATAGCAGTATTCCCGAAACAATACATCAATATTAACCAGTTTCGAAATATTTCATTCCCTTTACTTTTTGAAAACGACTTCCAGTACAACATTGACTACTTTAATTTGAGCAATCACGGAAATGTGTTTTCTTAGATGATAATATCTTATTTATGGCTTACAACTTATGTGTATTCTCACATGTCCAGATGTCCTATGATGTGGTACCGTTTGAAAGGTTCTAGTTAATGCACTGAAAATTTCAACAAAACATGATAATCAAGATTGATTGAGGTGAGAAAAAATGAAAAAAAAAATTAAGAAAAGCATTTTGTTTGATGATTATTGTCCACTTGGTATTATTGTAAAAATTATAACTTTAACTATAGAGCCTACCTTTTAATAGTAAAGCTTTTGCATATAGAGGTTTAATTGGAAAACTTTTTAGTGTTTTAATTGTATGGTAAATTACTGTGAATAATGATTTAAAATTTATAAAAAATGAATAGTGAATTGTAATATTTTTTCTTCTTCTTAAAAAGTATAAATTTTAAAATTTACCTTAAAACTGTTTTTTTAACTTTAGGAAAAAAAAATACTTTTAAAACTTTAATGGAACACGCTACATCATTATTATTAGTTTGACAAAAGTGCTTTGGCTTGAGGGGTCTGATAACGCAATACAGACGCATCCTTAAAACGAGCAATTTCTGTTTGGCAACAATTAATTTTAGAGATATTGCGTGCAAGTCTCCTGTGATATGCTGTTTTGATGTGAAAAACACACTAGGCATAATACTTTAATATTAATAACATTATTATTATTATTATTATTCTTACTCTTATCCCTAATGCTTAAGCAAGAAGTAATAAGCAATAAGCAATAAGCAATCATTTCGTTCCTCAAAAAAAAAAAAAAAAAAAAGCAATCGTTTCATTTAGAATAATTTAATATTTTGGCATAGCTTTATAAATCATCTTGGATATTGGCAATTTGGCTTTGGCGCAAGATGGCAACGAAAAAAAAAAAGTCTTTTCTCTACTGCTGTATTATTGTTTCTAGGCCGTGTTTGGATCGTGTAGAAATTAACTTTTGACTGCTTTTCTCTAATTTTCTTCTTTCTGATATTCAAACATTTCCTCTCTATTCATTCATCATTCATTCCTTCAGAATCAGAGGTTAAAGGATGTTCTGATTATGAAATGGAAATTGCAAACGAACATGCCAGAACTACAAGGAAAGTACCCAAAAGAAACCCTTTAAAAAATATGAAATAAAAACAAAAACAAAATACAAAAAGAGATGGCCACACTTTTATTTTTGAGATAAATGGAACAAAATTAATCTTCGTATCCCATCTCTTGTATGTCTTTCCATACTGTACATATACAGATCGTAATCATATACAACAAATACAAAGAAGATAACACGTATTATATACACACCATCTTTAAAAGCCAAAGAATTCTTGCTCAAATTGCACCTTTTACTTTCGTAAACTCAAAATGGAAGAGGAGGTAGTGAGTTCAAGATCCATAAAAAATAAGAGAGTATTTTATAAGATTCTTTAAAGGAAATGTAGCTCATCATATGTTGTAAGATGAACCCTTCTCATAAGACAGTCTCATAAAATAATTTTTTCAGATCAGGATGAAAAAGTAGGGCGTTGGGAGGGTTGCTCCATCAAAGAGAGGATTCGAGCATGAGAGGCACGAGCGTCGATGACGGCCTCGGCCTCGAGTTCAGCGAGCTGTGAACATAGCCTCTCTTCGCCTTCCTCTGCAATTTTGAGCCTCTCCCATGCCCTTTGCAGCTCCTGCTTCATTTGCTCCTCCCTCTCCTTGCTCTTCCTCAGCTCCCTCTCCAACTCCTCATTCCTCTTCCTCAATGACAACGTGGTTTCTTCCTCTTGTTTAGGACCCATATATATGTGTGTGTGTGTGTTGGTGTTTCCTTTCTCTTAATAGCAACTTGGTGTTTAGACTTTAAACTTCAGAGCGTTAAAACCCAATATATAGAAACTAAAACAAGTATGTCTAGGTTCAATGAATCTTCTCGTTGCATAAATTTCTTCACCTACGTACGCGCTTTGACATTTTATGATTTTAGGTTTGGTCTCTGTTTTTGACTTGTCATTTTTTGTAATAATTTTATTGATATTCTTTCTCTTGCGGGTATGTATATAATTAAAATTTATACACCGAAAGAGATTTATATCTGAAATATTATTTTAGGTTTTTTTTTTTTTTTGACTTTCATTATTTCACATTTAATAACATTCACACTCTTTCACATTATTATAATATATTATATGTAAACATTTCATATGAAAGTGTAAATATTGTATCGAACATTTCAAATCCAATAATATGAAAACAATAATTAACCCTTTTCAATCTTCTCTCTTACTATTGAATTTGCTCATGTCATGCATGCGGTGGCGGAGCCACTTGTGGGCAACGCCCAAACTTCTTAAAATCTCTCTATTAGTTTTCCCATATGGTATAAATATAAAATATTTATAACCTTAAAAAAAAAAAAAAAACTACTTTGGCCCCTCTCAAATTTTTTTTTTAAAACTTTAAACTCTAGTGTAAGTTATAATTCTCCATATATATATATATATATATGTATGTATAAGCATGCGTAAAATCTAATAATATCTCTCAAACTATAATCCCTTTCTTATTAAGCCATTTAGTTTTAAATTGTTTTCACAAAGTACACAATCATGTAATTTGAGAATATGCATTATTTCGCATCTAAAAATCAGTAATAAAATCATAAAATTGTAAAAAGAAATCTTCAAATTATTCTACATATAAGTAATAATGGTGTAAACTTTTTATTTTTCTTAAAATTGTAGTTATGTTATTTTTTAGAGTTTGAGTAATTACATACAATTTATAATGGATGCACATAGAGTCACAGACACATGCCTATAAGATTAAGGTAGGTATAACCCCCAAAGAAACTTTTTTTGGCTCACCATTGCATGCATGGTGTAGGGATAAAGGCCCAAATTTGTATAGTGGGCCTTGGCCTTATTTGGGACGTGGGCGTGTCCAAGGAGGGGTAGTAATTGAAAGAGACCCCAAGCTTAGAATCACATAAGGAAGGAATGCAAAGGAGAAAAGTCCAGGAGGAATCCTTCTCGGATACGATGAATACTGATCAAATCTGTATTTCAGTAATCTAGGTGACCTTCCAGGAGGTTTCCACGATAAGGATGAGCCTCATAACGTACCAAAGCACAAGAACTCAGAAATATCTAAAGAAAAAGCTGCTACCACCGCATTAAATGCACTGTACTGTTTTTTGGCCACATTTATGTGAAGAAGACCTCTGAACAGTGCAATTTCAACTACCACAACTCACAGAAAGCAAAGAGGATATCTGATGGACATGCACTCAAGTGAAGGCTTTGATGATTAACACGTGTAGGATCAAGATGGTAGGAAAGAACTATATAATGTGAGAGACCTCCCATGAGAAAGGGAGAAGAAAAACAGAGAAGAAATACTGTAGCAATCAAGGTGGTATTGTAAACAGTTATATTGGTTTATACTCGAAATCGTCTCCTCGAACAGTGAATTTCCCAGTCCTATGTATCATGTTCTTGCTTGATCATCTTTGAACCCATACTACCATTATTAAATTCACTAGGACTTAGTTCTTTAACCAACTCTCTATAAATTTATTTACTGGGTCACTAGGCATCATCCATTCATCTTGGGCTTGAGGCCGCAAATTGTGTCCCTACAATTGGCACCGTCTATGGGAAGTGCTTGTGTGATAGTGAAGGCAACGGTTAACTATGGTAGAACCAGGTCCACAACAAGAAGAATGGAGAGGATCCCAACACGGTGACCCTTTTCTCAACCTTAAGCAGAGAGGTGACTGTGAAGGAAATGTCCACACCACACACAATGATAGGAGTCAACCTCGAGAGGGGAGCCATATCTCCCATGCAAGAAACAACAAGAGCATGCAAATGAAGATCGACCAGTTAAAGAGAGAATTACGCCATGCAAAAGGAAGCAAACTTCTACGAACTCCGATGTTTCTTCTGATGATGAAATGGATGTTATTACAGGCGAAGGTCTCGAACTCCACCCAGCAACCCTTCTCCTATGAAGAGGAGCATTATCGTGAACGACAATTTCGAAGCTCGTCACGTAGAGGTGTGGGAATGACGCTATGAGCAAGACCCTAAACCAAATCTCCAAGTCGCCTTTCATGCGTAGGATTGAAGAGGCAAAACTTCCTCGGCGCTTTCATCAGCCAACGTTCACCATCTACAATGGTCGAGCGAACCCTGTGGAGCACGTGAGCCATTTCAACCAGAGGATGGCTGTCCATTCCAAGGTTAAAGCCTTAATATGTAAGGTTTTCCCATCAAGTCTAGGATCAGTCGCAATGAGATGGTTCGACAGTCTGAGAGCAGATTCTATAAGTTCCTTCAAAGAGCTCACCCAAGTATTTGGTTCCCGTTTTGTCACACGTCGCAGGGTTCCTCGGCCTTTGGCTTCCCTACTATCCTTAAACATGCGAGAGGGTGAGACCCTAAAATGTATTCAGATAGGTATTAGGAGATGTTCAAAGAGATGGATGGTGACTTTGACGAAGTGGCCATCAGTACTTTTAAGCTCGGCCTCCCAGCTGAGCACGGTTTGAGGAAATCTCTGACTGGTAAACCTGTTGCTAGTGTGTGCCAACTGATGGACATGATTGATAAGTATAAAAGAGTTGAGGAAGATGAAGATCAGCAGCAGGGGAAAGGAAAGGATAAGTTTATCCTCAAGAGATGAGGGTTTTCAGGTCAGATCGGTATAGTAACAACAAACCACGGAGAGATTTGTTGGACAATCAGGATCGATGAATCTTCAACCAGTCAATGCTGTATTCTGAGAGTCAGTGCATCAAGTTCTAGAGAAAATCAAGAATGAGTCATTCTTTAAACGGCCAATAAAATGGTGAGAAACCCTGAAAGGCACAACCATAGCCTCTATTGCCAATACTACCAAGATCATGGACATACCACAGAAGATTGTAGGAGTCTCTAGGACCACCTGGACCAGCTCGTCCGTGAGGCCAAGTTAAAACAGCTCTTACATCACTTCAGTGGTCGGGGGAGCCAGGCAAACTCAGAATCTTGGAGAGATGATTCTTCCAGACCCCCTTGGGAACGATAAATGTCATCTTCGCTACACCGAGGAAGACTAGGTCTTGCCTGTCCAAAGTAATGTCCATGGCTCGGCTATCTGTCGAGGATGCTAATCAAGAGCTAAAGAGGCTAAAACGGAAATTTAACCAATTTTGGGATTCTCGGATGAGGATAAAGCCAAAACCATCTAGCCTCACGATGATGCTTTGGTGGTTACCTCAGAATTGGGAGATACTATGTGAAGAGGGTGATGGTGGACCAAGGCAGTGGTGCTAAAATAATGTACCCGACTTATATAAGGGGCTGAACTTGAAACCCGAGAATCTAACGCCCTACAGCTCACCCTTGATGAGTTTTGATGGGAAGATTATCACCTGAATGGCCAAATTAGGCTACCCGTGCAAACTGGTTCAAAAGTGGTGCAGGTGGATTTCATCATTGTGAATGCTTATTCACTCTACACAGTAATTGTGGCCAGACCCTAGCTTCATACATTACGAGCCCGTTTCTTTACTCTGTACCAGAAGGTAAAATATCCATCTGAAGGCCAAGTGAAGAAGATCCTAGGAGTTTAGTCTATAGTTAGACAATGCTTAGTGGCTGTCATCTGCCATAAACTCGAAACTGAGTCCTCGGCCCATGCTAAAAAGGATTTATAGTAGTTAAAACCTTCGACGTTGTCTATCGATGATTCGGCCGAGGAGGCAAAATGTGAAGACTTGGTAAAAGGTTGTTATTGGTAACAATCCGAAAAAGTTCTTTTCAGGTCAAGGGGGGGGGTGGTAGTTGACAACTCAATAAGTGACCAAAGTCTTAATAAGTTCTATCAAGCAAACAGATCTGTAAAATAATAAGTTGTACATAGATCAAATATTTTAATCTTACAAATATATCATAGATGGATTAGAAAATAATCAATTTTCCATATATCAAAAGCTGTAATTTACAATAGATTCCAAAAACACATAAGTAGTTTCAAGGGCTCAAAATAGTTCAAATACTCAGAAATAATTTATATTCTTAACAATCTTTTACAACTATGGTCGTGCTATATCCCCGTGACCAAGCATCAAATTCAAATGAAAATAATTTTGTGCTAATGTATATCCCCCATTAGCTGGACCCAGAAACACAATAGACTTGTAATGCCCTAAATAGAATTAGTTTCGGTACTAATGAATAACCCCCATTGACTGGGTATCAAAGTCAAAATATAGTCAAATGGTTCAAAATCATATATATTAAATCATAGTTCAAACATAAATATATCTCATTCAAACACATATATAAAATCATATATTCAATAATCAAATATATTTGTGATAATTCTTTATTCTTTACTTTAAATCAATGTAGCTAAAACAATAGAAATAAAATTGTAACATTTGTAAACCAATATTCAGTAACTAAATTGCAATGATATATGCAAAATTAAACAATTTAGGAGAAAGGTTACTTACCTTTAAAAGTCATACTAAAAAGTCCTAACACTTTTTTCTAACACTTTTTTCT
The DNA here is from genome assembly GCF_002906115.3 of Quercus suber. Lineage (NCBI taxonomy): Eukaryota > Viridiplantae > Streptophyta > Magnoliopsida > Fagales > Fagaceae > Quercus > Quercus suber. The sequence goes on from NW_027070075.1 coordinate 27,918, forward strand.
AAAATCCTTAAATAGCACCTAAAACAATTTTACATATACTATTTACTCAATAATCAAATAATTTTAAAAAAAAAAACTTATAACGATACCTGATCAAAAGAGAAACTACTAAAAATATCTAATAATTTATCATTATTAACTCTTTTCTTATGGACAAAAATAGCATCATAGGAGACTTATCCTATATTTTAGAACCATTATTAATTTATATATATAAATTCTATCTCTCACTAAGCCTAACAAATAATTCACTGTTTCTTATAGCAAAAATGCACATAGTCATAATATTTTTGTTTCTTTACTTTAAGCCACTTATAGTTCCTCGTTATAAAGCCTATAGAATACAATATACATATAGCCATATAGGGTCAAAAGTAAATTTGTAAAGGACACCATCTGGACCCATCTTCTATTTTTATTTTTTTTTTCTTTTAATCCCCTGCCACCCCTAGTTTTCTTTAGAGCATTTGCAACAGTGGTGGTATAAAGTAATAATGCTAAATTTTAGCTCCACTTTCATTAAAATGATGCTCCAGCAGTGGAGCTAAAGTAAAAAAATTTAGATGATTCGCTACAGTGCACGTCTAAAAATAGATATGCACTGTAGCATGGAGCTAAAACTAAAAAAATACTTTTTTATTCAACTAATCCACTTGTTCCCATTTTTTTTTTCATTTATCAAAACTGGTCAGTCTTTCACTCCCATTGTATTCTCACTCTCTCTCGTTCATCTCTCAACTCTCAAGCCTCCAAGCCTCTCAAGCTCACCCACAGACACTCCGGTACAATCACTGCCATCCTTACCCACAGACAGGCCGCCGCCGCCCCCCTGACCCATGCCGCCGACACACACCGCCACAGACCCAGCTCCAACCACGGCAACCGCCACCACCACCACCACCACCATCACCACATCAGTCACAAATTCAACCATACCCACACTCATCAAACCCACCACCACCAATATCAATCACCACCTCCACCAACACGACAACCCCCACCACCACCACCACCACATTAGTCACAAACCCAACCACACCCACACTCATCAAACCCACCACTACCAGGAAAAAAAAAAAAAAAAAAGCAAACATTGGCAGAACCCACTGCCAAAATGGTTTCTTCTGCAAATTTTTCCTTTGAACCCAAAAAAAAAAAAAAAAAACAAACAAACAAACAAACCATGAACCAGAGGTTGATAGAGGCGTGGTGATGGACCTAGTGAGCGGAACTGAAGCTTGCTGAGAAATAAAGAGAGGACATTTGAATAAATGGAGAAGGAGATGAGGAGAAAAAGTAACAAAAAGATAAAACAATAAAAAATAAGAAATGGTTGAAAGTTAAAAGTGTGGCTGAGGGGATGAGACAAGAGGAGTACGTGTGTGGAGGAGAAAAACAAAGAGGAAAAAAAAAAAAAAAAAGAAAAAGAAAGAAAGAAAGAAAGAGAAGAAAGAAACGTTTATTTGGATGAAAAAAAATAAGATAATGGAAAAAATAAAATTAAGAATAATAAGAAATTAAAATTAAGAAATGTTACCATAATATTTTTGTAATAAATTTTAAGTGGTAAGTTATTATTATTTGAAAAAAATAATTTTTTTGATGGTGGTGGTGGTGGCGGCGGCGGCGGCGACGGCGGCGGCAGCGGTAGTGGCAATGGTTGCGGGTGGTTGTGATCGTTGTTTATTGTAGTAGATATATTATTTTTTGAGTAGTGAGATATATAATTTTATTATAAGGGATATATTATTTTATTACGATATTTATATTATTTTATTATGTTAAAAGTTAAAATAGATCAACTACTGCAGCATGTGTATAGGTAAAATAAATAAACTAACTTTTAGTAGAGCTAAAAAGCTAAATTTTTAGCTCCACTGTTGTGAATGCTCTTAGAGATGAGGACAAAACTAGGAAAATGTACTGTATCATATCAAAACAACAAACTTGATAAGATTGTTCTAATAACATTATTTATATTTTTTTAAATACATAAACATAAAAAATATATATAAAAATATGTATAATATTATTTAAAAATTGAAATTTTTTTCCTAAAATGTCATACAAGCATCCAACTTTTACTGATACACTATTCTTCCTCCTTTTTTTTTTTTCACCAAATCCACAGTTCGGTACAACTTCTTTTAGGCAGAAACTTGTGCAGAACCTGACTCTCCATGCCTAACCTTCTGCAACTTCCATCTACTATTACACGCATGACACAACAGTGGGCATAAGAAACAAAAATCACAACATTGAGACAGACAAATCTGCAGTACCCAGCGTCCAAATTACTGAAAAGATAAGGGCAGTTTGGTAATATTATTTTAATAATATTATTTGTATTTTTTAAAAATATGTGTCGGTGAAAAGTGTGTGAAAATATTAAATATATGTAATATTATTTAAATATTAAAAATTATTATTTAAAAAACAGTAACAAAAGAATCCTAATTCTAAACACTTTTTTGTTTGTGTCATAAAACTCATTAGATATTTAGATAGTCTCACTACTAACCAAAAATATCCACATAAAAATATTTTAATTTCGTATAAAGCTTAGATTTGATAAAAGATGAGATTTCTTAAGCTCTTAACTCAAATGTGCTGTCAATCTTTCTTTACTTGAACAAACTCAAAAGTCATTTTTAAAAAATATCTTTCTTTATTCTCTGACTTATAATTAATTAGCTTATATATAGTTAAAGTTTCGATCTAATTTTCTAAGAACTCCCTTAGTGATATTAATTATAAAATTGACCCCACAAACAGATTTACTTAAATACCCTACCTTTAAAGTCTCTCACTTTCTTTTTTCTTTTTCCAGGTATTACAATATATGTTTTCATGTATAGGCAATGATATAAGTTATAACTAAAAGAATGAAGAAAATATTATGTTTTGAAAATCATCTCCTTTTTTTATGTAGTTTGGTGAGTATAACATAATGTTGAGTATTTCTGATAAAATCGAATTGAATTCATTATTTTCATGTTAAATCTTTTCTTTGTCTGCATCTTTGCAAAGTTAAATTTTTCTCCCATTGTCAGAGTCATCAATTTATATATATATATATATATATATTTTAGTTGCTGGAGTTGATTTTTGTTTTTGGTTCTCAAATTTATTTTTCACATATATATATATAGATGCGAAATAGGATATGACAACATAATTTTAATAATATAAGTATGAGGGAAATTGATTTAAAATTTAGTACTTTTTATTTTTTTTTTTGCTGAATAAAATTTAATACATCTTGAAAGATGATTAACATACATGAAATGTTTTAATTTAGGGTAAATTACAGTTGGCACCCTGAGATTTAAGCTAATACTAAGCAAGTCTAAAATATTTCAAAAATAACCAATTTGGTCCCCAATCCATATGCTCTTAAAAATGAAATTTTTGTATTTAGCATATGGTTTAGGAGCAATTTTAAACAAGTGAAAGTTTTTTAGTGGAATTGTAGACCACATCACTTGTCCACTAGAGGACTCTATAATTTCTCAATAGGCAATGATATAAGTTATAACTAAAAGAATGAAGAAAATATTATGTTTTGAAAATCATCTCCTTTTTTTATGTAGTTTGGTGAGTATAACATAATGTTGAGTATTTCTGATAAAATCGAATTGAATTCATTATTTTCATGTTAAATCTTTTCTTTGTCTGCATCTTTGCAAAGTTAAATTTTTCTCCCATTGTCAGAGTCATCAATTTATATATATATATATATATATATTTTAGTTGCTGGAGTTGATTTTTGTTTTTGGTTCTCAAATTTATTTTTCACATATATATATATAGATGCGAAATAGGATATGACAACATAATTTTAATAATATAAGTATGAGGGAAATTGATTTAAAATTTAGTACTTTTTATTTTTTTTTTTGCTGAATAAAATTTAATACATCTTGAAAGATGATTAACATACATGAAATGTTTTAATTTAGGGTAAATTACAGTTGGCACCCTGAGATTTAAGCTAATACTAAGCAAGTCTAAAATATTTCAAAAATAACCAATTTGGTCCCCAATCCATATGCTCTTAAAAATGAAATTTTTGTATTTAGCATATGGTTTAGGAGCAATTTTAAACAAGTGAAAGTTTTTTAGTGGAATTGTAGACCACATCACTTGTCCACTAGAGGACTCTATAATTTCTCATGGTTTAGGAACCAAATTAGTTAGTTTTGAAATGTGTTTGACTTATTTGGGTTTATCACAAATCTCGAGGATGCTGAATGTAATTTATCCTTTAATTTAAGAAATATAAAATCTTTTTTATTTATAGTTTCTTAGCATTGAAAACGGCCGTAAATTTATATTTTATAGTTAATTTATTCTTGAAATTTTATATAATTTTCATTATTAAACGTTGAAAATTTTTTGGTCACACTAAATTTTTGGTTTCGTCCTTGAGGACGGTTCTGTTTGGTACAATTTTTTTAATGTGTTTATTTATTTATTTTTTTAAACGAATTTGTTCTTATTCACTCGTTATAAAAAATTTCAAATTGTAATTGAAAAAATTTACTCTCTACTTTAGTTAGCCAGCTTTTCACGTGCATATTCATCAAACTTTCTATTCTTTTTATTTAGTTAAAACTTTTTATTCTTTCTTTATTTCTATTTAAATGTTCTTTTTATTAAAGTTTATCATATTTTTCTCTCTCCAGAAAATTGTCATTACCTTCTTCTCTGTTCCAAATCCAATCCCATCCCCATGTCACTATCGAAGTCTATATCACTTACCTCCTTAGATAGTTAGATCCCCCAAAACTATGGTACGCCTTCTTGACAACTACTAGTCCTCCTCTGCTCCTAGAGACGAAACTAGGAATTTGCCACTGTGGCCCAAAACATGGAAGTAACAAATTTTTATCATTTAAGAATAACACCATTACCAACCTTTCTGTCAATGAGAGGCTACTAAGATCACTCAATGAATTCCATTCTTCAAGATATAATAAAGGTAAATGTTACAACTTTTCAAATAAAGGCCTATCCCACTTATCTAATTACCATGTTTTACCCATGTAGAGGCTAAGAGGCTAAGTGGCAAAGCAGCCAGACCCAATTTCTAATGTTTCTCAGTCAATCATCATTTTCATGAATAAAGTTGAATTCAAATTGCCGATATATGCATGAACTACTTCTCCCAGTCTCCAAGTAGATGATTAGTGAGCTAATATCCATATCCACTTCATTGAAAGAAACTAAAAATGATAAAGGTAAATATCTATAACCAACCTCAATTGCACTCATCTAGGGCCATTTTAGCATTAGCTTATTTGATTTTTATGTTATAAGTGTCGTGTGATTGTGTGTGATGAATTAATTAGCGATTTGGGCTACTTGGGTTATAATAGGTTTAACACCCCTTCAAGCTAAAGGTGAAAAGCTGAATTTGAAATGTCTTGCATGGCAAAATCTTGTATCGATTGACATGACAAGAATTTATATATATATATATATATATATTTTAGTTGCTGGAGTTGATTTTTGTTTTTGGTTCTCAAATTTATTTTTCACATATATATATATAGATGCGAAATAGGATATGACAACATAATTTTAATAATATAAGTATGAGGGAAATTGATTTAAAATTTAGTACTTTTTATTTTTTTTTTTGCTGAATAAAATTTAATACATCTTGAAAGATGATTAACATACATGAAATGTTTTAATTTAGGGTAAATTACAGTTGGCACCCTGAGATTTAAGCTAATACTAAGCAAGTCTAAAATATTTCAAAAATAACCAATTTGGTCCCCAAACCATATGCTCTTAAAAATGAAATTTTTGTATTTAGCATATGGTTTGGGAGCAATTTTAAACAAGTAAAAGTTTTTTAGTGGAATTGTGGACCACATCACTTGTCCACTAGAGGACTATAATTTCTCATGGTTTAGGGACCAAATTAGTTAGTTTTGAAATGTCTTTGACTTATTTGGGTTTATCACAAATCTCGAGGATGCTGAATGTAATTTATCCTTTAATTTAAGAAATATAAAATCTTTTTTATTTATAGTTTCTTAGCATTGAAATCGGCTGTAAATTTATATTTTATAGTTAATTTATTCTTGAAATTTTATATAATTTTCATTATTAAACGTTGAAAATATTTTGGTCACACTAAATTTTTGGTTTCGTCCTTGAGGACGGTTCTGTTTGGTACAATTTTTTTAACGTGTTTGTTTATTTATTTTTTTAAACGAATTTGTTCTTATTCACTCGTTATAAAAAATTTCAAATTGTAGTTGAAAAAATTTACTCTCTACTTTAGTTACCAGCTTTTCACGTGCATATTCATCAAACTTTCTATTCTTTTTATTTAGTTAAAACTTTTTTATTCTTTCTTTATTTCTATTTAAATGTTCTTTTTATTAAAGTTTATCATATTTTTCTCTCTCCAGAAAATTGTCATTACCTTCTTCTCTGTTCCAAATCCAATCCCATCCCCATGTCTCCATCGAAGTCTATATCACTTACCTCCTTAGATAGTTAGATCCCCCAAAACTATGGCACGCCTTCTTGACAACTACTAGTCCTCCTCTGCTCCTAGAGAGGAAACTAGGAATTTGCCACTGTGGCCCAAAACATGGAAGTAACAAATTTTGATCATTTCAGAATAACACCATTACCAACCTTTCTGTCAATGAGAGGCTACTAAGATCACTCAATGAATTCCATTCTTCAAGATATAATTAAAGGTAAATGTTACAACATTTCAAATAAAGGCCTATCCCACTTATCTAATTACCATGTTTTACCCATGTAGAGGCTAAGAGGCTAAGTGGCAAAGCAGCCAGACCCAATTTCTAATGTTTCTCAATCAATCATCATTTTCATGAATAAAGTTGAATTCAAATTGCCGATATATGCATGAACTACTACTCCCAGTCTCCAAGTAGATGATTAGTGAGCTAATATCCATATCCACTTCATTGAAAGAAACTAAAAATGATAAAGGTAAATATCTATAACCAACCTCAATTGCACTCATCTAGGGCCATTTTAGCATTAGCTTATTTGATTTTTATGTTATAAGTGTCGTGTGATTGTGTGTGATGAATTAATTAGCGATTTGGGCTACTTGGGTTATAATAGGTTTAACACCCCTTCAAGCTAAAGGTGAAAAGCTGAATTTGAAATGTCTTGCATGGCAAAATCTTGTATCGATTGACATGACAAGATCTTGTATCATTGACATGGCACTGATGATGGAGTAGACATCTAATGGCATGACAAAATTTCTAGGGTAGATATATAGGATCTTGTATCAAAACCTTGTTACCTTGCATAGATTTAAGCTACTGACGTGACAAGCAATGTGGTTAGGACTGACTATGTAAGAGCACTAGCATTAAGGGTGTAAAAACCTCCCAGTTGCTATTTTAGCAACCAACAAGGCCAAATTGCCCCACATCCAGGAGTTGGTTTTTATAATTTTTACCAACTGTTCACAAGGATGTAAAGCAAAAATATTATTTTAATGAAAAAAAAAAAAAAAAGATAGAGAGATGGAAGAAAAGAGAGAGAAATCAAATTTTTTATATTACTTGTTGATATAGTTTATATTATTTTAATGAATTGTATGTAAAAATAGAAACTAAAATGTTAGGTAAGTTGTAAAATAAGATAATAAAATAGATAAAATATATTTTAAAAATGTAAAATAAACACATTTTTTACATTCCGATGCTAGTGCGTCAAATAACATCCTTTCCGCAACTTGTAAGTCGTAACACCTGGTGTGAGTGACTCCACCATATGTAAATAGCGTGGGCCGTATGAACAAGAGTGTTGGCCCGTGCCGTGTGTTTGTTTGGTCACTCTTCTATAGTCCATACTGATGTTAACAAGTCAATATCAAATCAAATAGACCCATATATCTTACTTCACTTTCAACCCTTGACAGAAAATTTTCATTAATAAGATAAATTTATTAGTTGAATTAATAGTGAGACTGAAAAAATCAACTAATAAATTTATCTTATTAATGAAAATTTTCAACTAATAAATTTTCACGTGTTGAATTAAACAATTTTGATAAATTTATGAAAATTGTTTAATTCAACACGTGACTACGGGGCATATGTAACCTAAAAAGTATTGAACAAACTTTCAACTTGCCAACTATCATTCTTTTGTATGTAACCTAATCTTTCCATTTCAAAATTTTTTATGCAAATATTGGAATAAAAAATAGAGATAATGGAACTTTTTCTGTTTAATAGTTTTTCGATGTCTGGTATATATATAGAAGATTTGACTCTCCGAATTACAACGACCTCTTGATCTAGCGGTATTTCCTGAGCTTCCTATGAAGATTGAACAGAATTCAAACTTCAACAAACAAATTGTTATATATAACGAAGATATATATATTTTCAACTTTCTTGTGGCTTCATCTCAATATTTGGGAGTTGGGACCACCTTCTTCACATTTATTTCCACACAATAAAATATGCTAAAAGTTAATGATGTTAAAGGAATTTGATTGATTAAGAGACGCTTTATGTATGAAAGAATGTGGTTAATATGGGTCAATAATTAATACAGTACAAGTGGGTTGAGTTTGTCATTTACTTTAAAATATTTTTGTAAAAATAATGACAATTAGATAATGACAATTGTATAAAAATAAAAATATTATATAATCTTAATTTACAAAATAAAATGATCACACCTACCCACATTGATAATAAATAACAAAAATTGGTAATAAACTATTATGTAATAATTTCAAAATATGAAAACTCATAAAAGAAAATTGTAAGTCTTCATGTATATTTGCGCGCGTGTGCGCGTGTGTGTGTGTGTGTGTTTTTTTTTTTTTTGGTTGACATTAAGATTCACATTAAAATAGTTCTTAGTTCCTAAACCAATGCCCTTAACATTTTCCTTTTGTTTAATTTAAGTTTTTTAATGACCCCCTCAAAAAAATTCCTGAAGCCATCACTGTTCCCTAGTCCTTTGTTTATGATCTGTTAATAAAATTCTTTGCATTCATCCCAAAAACATATACAATTTGTCAAGGATGCAATGGACCACAAAGATTATAAGCCTCCCTAATTATACGAATCCTTAGGTTGTATCCTTTTTATTTAGCTACAATTTCATCTTTTGTTGATTATATCTTCTCGGGAAGTGAGGTGATTTTTTTTTTCTACTTTTGCGACAGGTAATTGGGGACTAAGTTTTGTCACAAATTTTATCCTCAAAAAAAAAAAAAAAAAAAAAAAAAAAAAAAAAAAAAAAAAAGAGAGAGAGAGAAGAAGAAGAAGAAGAGGAAGAAGAAGAAGCTTTGTTACAAATTTGATAGTGGTTTAAAATGACAACTCTCCCTAACATTACTACATATTTTGAAAATCTAATTATTAAATTGTACACTCTTCTTCAATTTTTATTTAGAGAATTAGGGATACAAGAACATGTGCTTTTTTTAATTAGAAGAAAATTAGCTATGATTTTTATGGTTAAAGATTAATTTGGGACATGTTCTACTTTGTCATATAAATTCTACATACAAAAACAAAAATTTCATTGTTATATTTCTCTTATTTTATGTTGTATATGCTAAGGCATATGAGAGTGACATATATTACCCTAAAAAGGAAAAATTATGCAATACTCTGGAAGTCCAATAATGTTGCACTCTCTCCTCTCACATGAATAGTGGGTCTTGCCATGAATTTTATGAGTGGGTCTACTATTATGTAAGAGAAGAGAGAAGGAAATTATTGTACCCCAAAACATTATATAATTACCAAAAAGAGTAACATTAATTATCTAATTAATTTGTATACATTTTTATGAAACTATCGTTATATTCTAATGTGTAATCTTTAATTTATGTAACAAAAATATTGATTTAAAATATTTAAAAACATTAATTATGATTAATACAATTTAAATGATAATTATATATGGAAAGAGTAGATTCTAGTTAATTCAACTGATAAAATCTGATGATTGAATAAAAAATCTAAGGTTTAATTTTCACTTACACCAAAAACTAATTAATATCTTGGTTTGATGATAAAAAACTATCATCAGAAGCGGACGTCATATGTTGAAACTCTCTTTAAAAAAATAATTAAAAAAATAAACCTTAATGGAAAGAAAACATTTTTTTTTTTTACAACAAAGGTGTTCAGGCATCTATGAATATCTGACTATTCTTTCAGGTGTATGTAGTCCTTCGTCTTACACTCACCAAGTTATTACAAGGAGGAATCTCAAGGAAGTGGCTCGAAGATACTAGCAAGTTTTCAAACCTAGAATCTCATTGATATCATGAAGCTTTAAGAACCACCAAGTCAACCCCTTAAGGTTCGAAAACATATGTTTTGAACTGTGTGTGTTGTTTTTTAAAATTGAAAATTATTACTATATTTAGTTGAGCCAATGAATATATAATAGTCATAAATTCTATAGATGATAAAAATACAACATTATTTATAGATGTAAAGTTGTAAACCATTCAAAATTCAAATAAATCTATAAAGACTATACCAATCCTAAATTCTTGAAAAATAATGAATTTCTCCTTCAAAGTAAAAAAAAAAAAATGATGAATTTATTCGAATATTAAAATCATATATCAATTTAAAAAAAGTGTAAAATATTTTTGCCCAATGTCATGGAAAGTTTACAGTAGAACTAGAAATGTCACAAGGAAAACCATCAAAAAAGAAAGAAAGTGTCACAAGGGAGAGCCACAAAGAGAGGAAAAAGTCAAAAACTCAGAAGCAGGTGTCATATTTCATTTCTTTATTGACCAAACGGTTTGTTACCTCTGACCTCTACCCCAACTAATTAAACTCTAAAGCAACACAAACTGAGACTTACAGTTACAGATGACATTAAAGATTGATGAGAAGGCAGCAGTTAGTTGTATAAGAACAGTTGTTTGATTCTGGAATCTTTAAATATAAACCGAAAAATATTGGTCAATACTAATTCGTTCAGTGTGGCACCAAAAGCAAAAGCAACCATGATTCAATTCAGAAATGGGTTGCATCTACTTCTTCTTCTTCTACTGGGTTTAGTAGTAGCAATCTCAGCCACAAACTCCTCAACAATTGTCACTTCTCTACCTGGCTATTCCGGTGACCTTCCATTCACCCTTGAAACTGGGTAAGTTCTTATCATCATCATTGTAGTTCTAGCTCGGTCAGATTTTGCTCCTGCACTGCAAAAGTGTTCAAGAAATTAAGAGTTCTTTTTTTCTTTTTCTTTTTGGGTCAAAGTTTTATGTTAACTAGCATATAACCTATGCAAAGGCATATATGCATTTAAAATTATACACAATTTTTATTATAAAAATATAAATCATTAGTCAAATCATTAAAAAAAAAAAAAATGTGTAACACATGCATACGTATATTTTTGCAGTGCAAAAGTGTTCAAGAAATTAAAAGAGTTCTATTTTTTTGTGTGTCGAAGTTTTATGTTAACTAGTATATAACTCATTCAAATGCATGGATACATTTAAAATTAAAAACAATTTTTATTATAAAAATATAAATAATTAGTCAAATTATTTATTAAAAAAATATATGTAACATATGCATACGTATAGGTATATTTAAAATTAAACACAATTTTTATCATAAAAATATAAATAATTAGTTAAATTATTTTATTTAAAAAGTAAACGTAATTAGTCACGTATTAAAATTCTTACCTAAATTTAGTACTACTTATGATCTTTTTTTTTCTTCTAATTTTTAATAAGATAGAACGTGTGGTGATCTTTGTTGTGTGGTGATCTTTATTGAGTATATGTAATTGGTTTATTTATTTATTTCATAGTTCATTAATATTAGATTCTTTATATTTTGCACTCACTAACTGACTTGACATAAAGATTAAAAAATTTAAGTGGACACATGGACATGGTACAAACTTAAGTGAATAATTACGTTATGGTCCCCACATAAATTTAGACACATACACAAAATTGGATTCTAATTGAATTCTCTCTCTCTCTCCAAATTTTATCTAGCATATTGTTCATGGCCAGAAGAGAAGGAAGTGCAAGTGCAAGTTCCTTTTTGTACTTTGTTAATAGGGTTAATATCTATAATTCTTACCACAAAATTGGATCTATAATGCTGTACAACTTCTATTATTTTACGACTTTATTTAAATATTATTTGTTTCTTTTCAAATAAATTTCTTTATTGGTAGAAAAGAGAGAAAGTAATAAAATAATTTCAAAATTTTTTTAGAAAGTAATAAAAACTTTTTTGGCATTTGAAACATCTAATATAGGTTCTATTATTTTACCACTGTATTTCAATATTATTTCTTTATTTGTGATCTTTTTTTTTTTTTTATTAATAGAAGAGAGAGAGAGTAAAAAATAATTTCAAAATTTTTTAAAAAAGTAATAAAAAATTTTTTTGGCATTTGGAGCATCTAATATAAGTGGTTTTTTGTTTGTTTGTGTGTGTTTAGTGTGCTAAAATTCATCACATTGCCCTTGAATTTTATCATCTAAAAAAATGTTAATAATGCATAAATAGTAGACACTAATTAATTTTATTTTTTGTTGGATATTGTTACATGTAGATACATTGGTGTAGGCGATAATGAGACCGTACAAACATTTTACTACTTCATTGAGTCCCAAAGGAGCCCTACACGAGATCCTGTGATGTTATGGATGACTGGAGGCCCTGGTTGCTCTAGTATCGCTGGTTTTATGTTTGAAAGTGGTATATATATGCTACTCTTACTCATTCTTTAATTTGTTCATTTTAATGATAAATTAATTGGGTATCAAATTAATATATATATATATCGCAGTGGCTGTCATATCCATCTTTACTAGAGCTTAAATGATTCATTAAAAAAAAAAACTAAAAGAGAATTTTTATTGCAGTCTAGTTCCTTATTTTGATAATTTGTTTGACAATATATTTTTCTAGAAAAATGTATCTCCACTTTTCTCATTTTTTATAATTGGTTGTGAATAAAGTAATATCACTGTTACACATAGCATCATCTATATTGTTTTTATTATACACTAATTATAATAGGCCATATCAATAGTTATGAAAAAAATTGTATCTATAAACTAATTGTAAGAATATTTCCATTGGGTTACTTTAAACTCCAAAAAAATTGCAAAATAGATAACACTATTGAAGTATTTCAAAAAAGAAAAAAGAAAAAAAAGAAGATAACAAACAAAAAAGAAAAAGAAAAAAATTACAAATTGCTACAGTGTCATGTTTATTTACATACCCAATGTAGCATTGTGTAACTCTTTTTTTACAACTTGCTTGTGTGCGTCAAAATATAATATTATTATTTTAATGTAGTGTATTGTAAAATAAAAAAATGAGATATAGAAAGGGTTGTAAAACTAGTTCTGTAAAATAAATAAAATGGCTTTTTTCATATACTAAAATGTTGTTTTGTTTTGTTGGCATGACGGGAGGGGAATTCTCTTACTCCCACCAACCCCACATAAGCCCACCAAAATGGATCACATTTGGGTTGACTTAGGGCCTGTTTGGATACAGCTGAAAACTGAAAACTGAAAACTGAAAACACTGTAGCAAAATAATTTTTAAATGTGTGAATAGTACCGTGGGACCCATTTTTAATGAAAAAGTTGCTGAAAAGTGAAAATTGTGGGTCCGTAAACAGTAAATTTGGGTTGAAAAGTCAAACTTTGCGGCTACTGTTCATTGAACAGTATCCGCTACAGTACATAAACAGTAAAAAAACTGAAATCCGTGAAAAAAAAAAAAAAAAAAAAAAAAAACTGAAACGCAAACGCGTTCAGCTTTTCCACCCACCCCAAACGGTCTCTTAGTTGAATTTCTAGAATTGGGTCGATTTAGGAGTTGGGTTTAGGCTTGGGCTTCGGCTTGTCTTATTATTTTAGGGCCTCATCCACAGTGCATGCATAGTTTCAGGACCGAAACCATACAGAGCAGTCTTTTCTTTAAAACCCTATAAATCTCCAACTTCTAAAGCCGACGTAAGTATTTCCAAGTTCCAACTATTCTTAAGATTTATGTGAGTTTAAACTCAAGTCTTTGAATTCCTGATAAATTAGATCTCAATGTTAGTAGGGGTTAAAAATCTAGTTTTAAATCTTAAGAATTTTATGTTAGTTTCATGAGGTGAAAACAATATATCCACGGTAGGTGAGACTTGAAGAAGAAGAAAGGTCAACTAGTTTTGGGCATGATTTATTATAATTTTAATTAAGTGTGGTAGATGGTATTAAAATTCTTAACTTTTGAATGAGACTTTAGAATCCCATGGACTGTGATAATTGGGATATTCCAAAAATTTTAATTTTCTTTTATAAATACGATAGAACTTTAATTTATAGAATCCATTCTATGATGATGACTCTTTATCATTGGAAAAAAATTGATTTATGGTGTATGTGAGATTTGAACTCTAAATCTTTTATTCGAATATAATAAACTTTTTCCAGTTGGCCTAGCTGGAATTAAACTTCCTAATTTTGACAACTCTTAAAAATATTAAATTCTCACATCATATTCATGCCAACCAAACACAATCTTGGGGGAGGAGGAGAAAGGACAATTTGTAAAGGATTCAAGATTTCAATTAGGTCCTTGAGGCAACATATATTGTGTGTGATTTACTAATGATATTTCCTTTATGAAGAACAATCTTCTAAATGTATATCTCATATTATATAGGTCCAATTACCTTCAAACTTGGAGATTACAACGGGAGCCTACCAACACTTAAAGATAATCCATGGGCATGGACGCAGGTATGAATTTAATTGCATTAATTTGATCTTTATGCACATTTTATGTCAACCTAATTGTAACAAAATTTTAATCCATCTTACTGAAATATGATGATGGTTTTTCAGAGTCTCAATATTATATATATGGATGGACCAGTAGGTGCTGGATTCTCTTATTCAGAAAGCTTAGATGGCTATTATTTGGATGATTATGAATTTGCGGCACAAACTCATGAGTTTCTACGAAAGGTGTGTAAGAAAGTGGAATCCAAGAGTATATATTTGGCTAAAAATATGCTTTTTTTAATCAAATTTTATCCAGTAATTAATTCCAAAATTTATTCAATATGCAGTGGTTGGAATTGCACCCTCAATTTTTGGAAAATCAAANACCGATCCACCTTCGATCCGAGAAACCCAGACGTCACCGAGCCGGTTTCGACGCCGTTCCACACCACCACTCAATGGCGAGCCCGATCGACATCCCGATCTGAGAACCCATAGCTCACATCGCCGATTTCATAACCGCACAGTCTGATCCACCTCCGATCCGAGAAACCAGACGTAACCGAGCCGAGTTCGACGCCGTTCCACCACCACCAGTCACGGCGAGTCCGATCCACTCAACGCCGTTCCACCACCTCGCCGATTTCAGCGCCGTTCACCACCACACTTAACGGTGAGTCCGATGGTTTTTTTTTTTTTTTTTTTTAGATTGAGTCCGATGGCATTATATATATATATATATTTATATATTTATTTACATAAATATATGCATATTTATTTATAAATAAATATTTATATATTTATTTATATATTTACATAAATATTTATATATATTTATTTATAAATAAATATTTATATATTTATTTATAAATATTTAGTTATTTATTTATAAATATTTAGTTATCTTTTACATAATGTTTGCTGTGAGCAATTTGCAATAATTTTACATAATGTTTACACTTGCATATGTTATAATGTTTTGCACATTGCATTGTTGTTCCTATAATTTTACTGTGAGCAATTTGCATGCATTTTCCAGGGGTTGCTTTAGAAGTAGTCACAGAAGTTTTTGTAGTTGAAACACATAAATTCAGTTGAAACACAGAAGTATGAAGGACAGTAAAAGTTGTTAGTTGTGTTAAGAAATTATACATTGATCATCAGCTCCTTTTGCGGGGGAATTCACATGTAATGCAATTGTAGGTGCATGGAAAGCTTGTGGACACTGTATTTCCAAGTTCTTTTTTTTTTTTTTTAGAATTTGACTAGTTGGGTTTGTGTAAAATTTGGCTAGTTGGGTTTTGTGTATACAGTTTTGGAGCTTGATATGTATACTTTGATGTAGCAAATGTTATTATGTTACCTATTGGGTTATGTATACTTTCAAGCTTGAGACATGACAAATTGTATGAAATTTTTCAGCATTTGGTTTTATTATTTTCTTGCGGTAGAATATGTGTGTGTTTAAATTGTATTGTGATGACTAATAAATTGAGACATGATGGTATTGTGATGATATCAATGTGCAGTTATCAATGTGATGGTTTTGTGATGGTGTAAACATTCATTGTAAATAGAATGCAATGTGATTTCGTACTCGTTATAAATGTGGTTTGGATGTTTTTTGTTTGTGGTTGTTTTTATTTACATACGTCTTAGACCACAGTGTTTGTGATTTTGTTAGATGAAGAAAAAAACCAAAGCTGCAATTCTTGCCTCAATTGCATCTGTCCTCCTTGTGGGGGTTACATTGTTAAGGAAATTGCGACGTAGACATAGACGATTGCCTAGGGCGCCTTATGTTAATCATGCAGCCGAGAGAGAGGAATACATAAATAGTATTCTGCATGGAAGTGAGATAAATTGTGTGAATCAACTTAGGATGAAGCCTAGAGCTTTTCACCAGTTATGTTACATCCTCACTGAGGGGGAGCACGTACGCCCGACTATCCACATGCCTGTTACGGAACAAGTGTTCATTTTCTTACACATTATTGGTCATAATGTGAGGTTCCGTGTAATGGGTAGTCGGATCTATAGATCAACTGAGACTGTTCATAGATATTTCAATATTGTCCTTAGGGGGGTCCTGAAATTATATAGAGCTCTAATAAGACTGCGTAGCGAAGATACACCTCCAAAGATAAGGAATAGCAGAAGGTTCTACCCATATTTTAAGGTAAATATTGCGACTTGTGTATTTTTGTAAATTGTGTAGATTTATGTAATTTTAAACCATTATGTGTGTCAAAAATAGGATTGTGTTGGAGCAATAGATGGTACACATTTTCGTGCATCTGTGCCACCTGAAATACAAGGAAGATTTCGTGGTCGCAAAGATGGAACCACGCAAAATGTGTTAGCTGCCATTAGTTTTGACTTAAAGTTCACATATGTATTGGCTGGATGGGAAGGCAGTGCACATGATTCACGTGTGTTAACTGATGCATTTGCTAGGCCAGGGGGATTTTCAATTCCCAACGGTATTATATAATTACTTCACCTTTTTGGTTTATTAGTTTAATAAATCTGTACATTTTCCTAAGCATAGTAGTGATTGAGTTTTATTTTTGAATATATGTAGGTAAATATTATCTTGGTGATGCTGGGTATGGTAATAAAAATGAAATATTGTCACCTTATCAGAGTGTGCGATATCACTTGAAAGAGTTTAGTGATCGTCCTCCTGAGAATGAGAAAGAATTGTTCAACCTCCGACACTCTTCATTGAGAACTACCATTGAGCGAGGGTTTGGTGTGTTGAAAAAACGTTTTCGAGTGTTGGATGCAGAACCATGTTGGTCTTTTCAAACCCAAGTCAAAGTAGTATTAGCATGTTGTGTGGTTCATAATCACATTATGGGGGTTGAACCAAATGACCATATTATGGAAGATGCAATGAACGAAGTAGAGTCTAGTGACCCCCAACAAGAAACACAATCACATCGGGAGTCCGTTGAAGACAGTAGAACATGGAATGCTAAGAGAGATGAGATATGCCAAGCTATGTGGTCTGATTATATGAGGAGTGGAGAGTAGTACTTTATTTACATTTTTATAATTGTAATATGTGTTTTTATTTTTCGTAAAGACAATGTATTTACTATAGACTTCTAGTGGCGTAATGAACAAGTATTTTCAGCATTACATTGTTACTTGATGGTATTACATTGTTATTTTCCGTGTTAGCATGTTTCATTCTGTTGTACACATTTTATAAGCGTGGTTGTATGCGTGTTTGATTTGTCGTTCATATTCCGAGCTCCATTAATAAATGCTACTCTGACTATACAATTTTCATATGTAGTAATGTCAAAGGGCAAAGAAAAAATGAGCACCAGCAAGCAATTTAGGTGGCTGCCGCCTATGCATGAAATGATGCTGAGGATACTTGCACAGGAGGCTGCAAAGGGCAACAAGCCCTCTAGCACCTTTAGGGCAGGCTCCTTCGCTCTTATAGCGAAGGAGATAAGTGCCCAATTTGGGGTTGAGTGCCACCCCTCCTACGTAGACAATCGAATGCGTACTCTAAGGACCATGTGGTCCACTATTGAGAAACTTCGAAAGAAGAGTGGCTTCGGTTGGGATGATAATCTCAAAATGATAACATGCGACGCAAATACGTACCAAGAAGAAGTCATGGTATGCCTTACAATTATATTTTCTTAATATAAATGATAATATATGTTTTTGTCCATAAATTGAAATTTTAGTTTGGAAATTGAAGGCAAAGAATTTATTTGAAAAGATATTCATAATTTCAAAGAAGACATCTATGAATAAATGTTAGAGGTTAGATGAAGTTTTAGTAAATTATATAATGGTGTGAAGTAAACTTTATCATGATTTATTAAGTTTTAGTCCTAGAGTAATGTCACACTACCATAGCTAGATGTTTAAATGCAGCATCTATTCCACACCATGATTTTATGTTTAATTTGACAAGGATGGACACCCACTTTATTTTTCATGTAATAACAGATTTTTTTGTTTACTGGCATGAATAATGCATTGAATATTGAATTTATGAGTGAAGTAATTATTGCATTGTTATTATATGTTCCTTTCTCCCTTACAGGCGCATCGAAAGCATGCAGAGTTTCTAAACAAGAAAATAGAGATGTATGATGAGTTAGCTCTTGTCGTGGGCAAGGACACAGCCACAGGTGGCTTTTCAAAGTCCTATATAGATTATGAAAATGAGCCAGATAATGGCGACAGTGCTGAATTTGTTGCAGATAATGTGGAGGAAGATGTGCTCGAAAAAGGTAAGAATGTAGTTGAGTCATCCACAACTGGGTCGGGAATTTCCAAGTCCCGTAAAAGAGGTCGTGCACCTTCTACTGCTGATGATAGCGTTTTGACTGATCTGTCTGATCAGTTGAAGGAAATAGCTACGGCTCTTAAAGAAATCAATCGGGGCCCGGTAGATTACACATCTCTTTATAATGAGGTTATGGCTATGATGGCGGATGGGTATAATGAAGAAATGCTTGCAACTGCGTTTGACCATCTGTGTGAAAATGAGAAGGTAGCACTGGGATTTCTAGCCAAGAATGCTAGGCTGCGAAAGATGTGGTTGGATAGTTTTTTTTTTCTCACAACTTTGACTTGCCTGTTTCATGTAGACTGTGATGGTAGCTTTATGAATTCACTTTTGTTGTAGAACTAGTATTAACCTACCATTGTATTATATATATATATAGTACTTTGTATTATTGGGACAATACAATTGCCGAAATTATGTATTTGTACCATTCAGATACCACGAGTAGGTATCATTTTTGTACACCATGGAGGTGTAATGACAATGATGAACGATGAATGTGGCTATTTTTATATTAATATTATCGGTATATTTAAATGATTATTTTTGATGTTGAAGTGGATGATTATTTTTGTACTGTTACAGATATGTATACGCAATGCAGGTGTATGTTAAAGTGGATGATTAGTTTCTAATTATTACAGGTTTGTCTAGATAATGCAGGAGTTGAAATTTGTAAGGCATTTTATATTTTCCGTAAAATTAATTCACAAACCAAACATGAAAATTGATTTTCCGGAAAAAATGGATTTCATTTTCCGTAAAATGTTTACCTGAACCAAACATAAAAATTGATTTTCCGTAAAACAAAAAGCATTTTCCGTAAATGTTTGACCGAACCAAACACCAGAATTGATTTTCTGTAAAACGATTTCCGAGACAGCCAAATAACCTCAATACATTTTCCTTTTCCGGAAAATAGCATTTTCGGAAAATATGTATTTTCCGGAAAACGTTTTACGCGAACCAAACGCAGCCTTAATAGTTTATAGTTAGATTACTAACAAGAGTAAACTTATATGAGTGAGGTGTCTTAATTGACAATACCTAGTCAAATTTTTAACAGAGATGGACTTAAATGAGTAGTGTGTCTTAATAGTCTACGCTTATCTTGCATTTAACGATCAATTTACTAGCAAAAATGGACTATAGGACCAATATAAAAGCAAAATCAAACATAATTAACATGCCAAAATGAAAACAACCCCAAATTTTAAATGTCAATAACTCTCACACAAAAATAAACAAACACTCAAACTATTCTTAGGAAAAATCCAATCCATATTCTTCTAAGAATCTTCTCTTATTCAATTCATATTCTTCTAAGAATCTTCTCTTTTCTTATATGGGAGGACCCTTGGACCAAAACCACCAATCCTTTGCAACAATACCTATTTCTAAACCTTTGCAACAACACCTATTTCTGAAGCTCCAATCCTTATTCAATAACGAATTTTCCTTTCATACCTTCCATACCTTCCACACCAAGAAAACCCAATAACAAAAATCAAATCCAAATAGGAAATTGACAAAATTTCTAGCCTTATATATGCAAAGAAAGTAAGAAACTACTAAAAGGAGGCAGCACCATGAATGCAAAGGAAACTAAAATGTCTCAGATCTCTAACAAGATAGAAAGTAGAGATAATATTGCTGTTCTTTGGAGGCATACAATAAGAATGATGTAGATTCATCCAAGAAAATTTTGAGTTGTTATTAGTAGGTCCCCTTCAATGAAATGTACTTGGTTCGTGGGTGCAAATTACCCGTAAATTCTCTGCCTTATACCATGTAAACGAAATGAAAGAAAATGGAACCTATAAAAAGGATTTTGAAGTCAAAACCAAAAGATGTTGGAGCAAATTAAGGGACCTCACAAATGATGAAAATGGAACCTATAATGCTTGGTTTTTTATATTTCTTCCATCTCTTTATAACTTGATCGATCTCAATAGTTATGTCCATTGCATCTTTCCCTGCCATTCTCACATTTTTCTATTCAAGAATTTTTTCTCCAGTTGAAAACAAGTTCCAGACCAGCGTGCCTATGATGTACAACACAACAGCCACCTTGAATACATCATCCCAAGAACCTATAGAAAAAAGAGTTGGAAAGAATACATGAGCTGAAACAAAAAGTTCATAAGAAAAGCAAATTTTAGGTGGCAAATTGTTTCTTTGCACCCACTGTACTAGCACCACTGTCATCAAGACTGCCCCTTTGGGACCATTTGGACCTCACAAATGATGAAAACCCTGACGAAAATGGCACCAGTACAGCAGAAGTTCATACTTTTTCTCATGTAGTGGATGTATGGTTTGTTTACCTCGTTGAAGTATGTAACCAGTTGCAGCTGTACCAAATACACCAGCAAGCACTCCAGCCGTGTTTGACAGTCCCAACAAAACTCCCTGCGATTAATGTCAATAGCTTTTTTCTTTTTTTGACTTTTGGAATAATAAATACTTTTTAACCTTTTAATTCTATAGACATTTTAAATTTTAAATAAATTAATTGCTTTTTGCGGAAGAAATGAAATAAAAGTGTAACTTGATTAAAGGACAAGACAGATCATAATGTAGTTATGGGATTTCTAAAAGGGGAAAAGAAAAAGAAGAAGGAAGGAATAATAGGAATAACTCACAGAATAGCGTGGTCCAATGTCTTGGTGATTGGAATAGAGACCAGATTGTGAAAATGCATCGGATCCCTGTGAGGAAAAAGTATGTGTTAGTCAATTAGATAACAAAAGTTTTGACAGAATCAAAATTTGCCGCTAATTTTATGGCTTTCATAAGAATAAAAATTCTAAAAGGTGCTGCTTCTACAACTAATATTACAAATAAAGCAAGAGCATATGAAATTTCATGCGCATTTCATCACAAGCCTTTACAATACACCCTTCTGCACTTATTTAGAGCAACATATAGGTTCTAATTATTTTTTATATGTTTTAATTTCTAATTATTTCCCTTCTCTATTTACTAAATAGAAACATTGTGTCATCTCATTGCAGGATACAGAAACTTCTAATTTTGAGGTACATGCCTGGCCTTCCTTCCCAAGGTAGCAATCCACAGGATCATAAAGTTGCAACTGAACAGAATTTATTCTCAAAGTCAAAGCTTAGTTCTAATTTTGGTAATTGACTAATTGCATTCATAATTCTTTATTAGACCACCAATTCATATTCCATGCAGAACTCAGTGGACTAGAATAAACACAACATATGTCCAAACACCACATTATATGACCTAAATTTGAATAAAGCATAAACAGTTGTTTTCAGATTTATCAACGCCTGAAATGTACTATAAGAAGGGCCATGCAGACTAGCTAAGGACATCTAAAGAATGACAAGAACTCACATGTCTTCTCTTAGAGACTATTGCAGCTTGACAACCAAGAGGATTATAACATTCATCATCAGTAAAGGATATACTTGATCTATTTATGTAAGCCCCTCAAATGTCTTTAGCTAAAACTACCAAAAATACATCAAAAGGCTAGTTGTTTACCGCAGGGTGTGTATGCTTAATCTAAATTGCTGCTCGTTTACTGAAATGTCTGCTGACATTCAGTAATTTCTGTTTCTAATTTGAGTAAAAACCATTTTGACTTTTTTTGGCCATAAAAAGTAACACCTTGCTACTTTTACCATGCTCAATTTTCCTAAAAACTTTTGATTTTGGGAAATTTTGACAATATGTCAATTTTAATAACTTGAAATGAAGTAAAGTTGTTCCCTCTTGATTCTCAGAGAATAGAATTTTGAGTAATGCTTTTAAAATTATGATTATGGTCAGAATTAATTATTTGCATGTCGCAGCAGATATCAAGTGGCAGATCACATGCCACCTCCCCCCCCCCCCGTTTTTTTTAAAGGTCAGAGAATTCAAAGTTTGAGAGACGATCATGCATCAAAAAGCAAGCAAGGTAGCAAGTACTAATCAAAGACTGCAGAGCTGATTTCAACTTAATGCAAGTCAGTCTCCAAGCAAACAATCACACTAGTAGACAGAAAATGAGGATGAATATGTCACAAATAAAGAAATCATTTCCACATTTCACATTCATATTTCTATGTCAACAAACATATATCCATATAAATGATCCTTTCTCTGTCTCAAAAACTTGGGCTATATATCCCTTTTGGAAGTCTCACAGAAAGTGTCTACGCTCTAGGTCAAATATTCTTTTTGTATACTACATTACTTTCCTAAAAGAACCTTTTTGTTTTTGCTTTAATTACAAGTGACGTATTTACTTTTCTACTCTCAAATCAAAATTTAAGGAAAATTTTGGAAAACTAGTACAAAACTAAGTAGGCAGAAAGAATTTATTACTATTTTCTTATAACTTGTGCTTTTAGCAAGGGACTAGTTTGGTGAGAAAGAGAGAGTAGAATAACAGGAATGTGAGAAACATAAACACAAATAGTGACAATGGGTCAAGTACCTGATTGTAGTAAGTAGGCATCCAAGTCAATAGAATAAATGTTCCCCAATTATGGCAGAAGTGAGAGATTATAAGAGCCCAAACAGGTGCTTTTGATAAAATCAATCTCCAAGGAATGACTGAAACAGGTTCCTTTGACACATTGCCACCCAATATAAACCTTTTCTCCTCCACACTAAGTTTTGGATCTTCTTTTGGTGAGCTATATGCCTGGCAAAAAAAAAAAAGGGAATAGTAGAGTTAACTTACGTGGAATGACATCTGAAATTCAACTTGAACCAATCCAATTTTATCTTGCAGCCTAAAACAGGATATCATATTTCTTGCTTTAATTCTTCTTTCTTCTTTTTTAGAGGGGGGGGGGGGGGTGTTGTTAAGATTACCAATTTGTATGACATTTTCATTAATAAGAGTGTTCTATTTTCTAAACTTATATGAACATTGAGCACTATGTATTCATTTGATAAACAATCCATGGATTACATTGTACATGATTTAGGCAAGTTAATGAGATTAACATATAGAAGATCTAAATCACAATTCCCTTATAACTCATAAGCTTTTCGTAGTTGGAGATGAAATTGGGTATTTCATCTGATAAAATTATAATACATCAATCATAATAATTTTTCTTGATTATGGAAGTAGAGACTTCTAATTGATATGTTAATGTATTTAGAAAACATTGAATATGATCATTGAAAGTTATTATGCTAAACTACCATAACTTGAATAATTAAGCCCACGACTGCTAAAGAGCATTAATTCTCAATCCTAAGAAGATGGTGAACTCAAACATTAAATGTAAGTTGCTTTATCATATCAATTATTATATTTTTATATCAAAGTAAAATATAAAATATAATAACGGTAACTCTGGATTAGTTATAAGATAATAGGAGTCCAAAGTCCAAAAGGGTTAGGTTTTATTTTTCCACTAGTCCCACAAGCTATGTATTTAAACACCCCTAGGGGTGGCCAATATAGAAAAAGAATTTTGTTGAGAAAACTCCATAGGCTCGACAAGAGCAAGAGAGAGAGAAAAAAAAAAAAAAAAAAACTCCCTCTACCCACAAGCATAACACTTCTAGGAGTTTCAATAAAGGAAAAGCCCATTCTCTTAGCCAACACAAGTCATTGAAGTGAAGATTAAAGTGTTGCAAGATTTTTTATTGGGTTTTCTATTTAGAGCATCAAATGAATGTGAGTTTTTATCTAAATTTCAAGATTCATGTAAAATTGTGATTTGTGCAAAATCAAAAGTAGATCTTGGTTTTTATTACACTGTGCATGATATGAATGATATACATATTTCCAACAGGGTGACACCTTTCATTTTCCATTGGAGAATAGCCAAAGAGAGAAAAATCTTACTTTGCTTAGCCATAATGCAAACCAAATACTTCCAAGAGAGCCAAATGAGTAAAACACAGATGACCATCCAAAGTTTTGGATAAGAAGAGGTGAGGCAGCCAACCCTGTGACGGAACCAAGATACATGCCACTGTATACCAGTGCAAGTGCTCTACTTCTCTCAGACACTGGAATCCACTTAGAAAGTATATTATTCATAGCAGGCATAGCAACACCCTGTGAAGAAAGTTATTACTGTTAAGAACAAGAATCCTCTATCTACTAACCAATGGAAAGAAGAAGAAGAAATCTATCTCTAGTAGGGAAGAAGCTTACATATGACTTAGTTCAAATCAGAAAATTTCAACTTTCAATGTGTCACTAGAACAGTTATTATAAATAAATAAAGGTACAATATCTTGAGCTATAACAAATCTAAAATTTACAAGAAAATAATTATCAATGTACATATGGGTTTGTAACTTTTCATTTCTTGAAAGAGGTCTATGATTAATTATATTTTAAATTGGTTTACACTGTCCTCATCACACTTTTCTGGCTGGATAATCTGTCCTTTGTACTACTGATCATTTACAAAGCTGGGGCTGCCATTTCATAAAGCAGAAAGAAAGTTGCTCAATTGACCACATGATTAAAAATAAAAGGCTCATTGCAGTTATCTATCAAAACTATTGGGACATTTGCAATGTACATCCTAAACTACAAAATTTTGCAATCAACACTGTAGTTCAAACCACCATCCAAATCACTGTCTAAATTAATAGATTAGTGGACTTCTATCCACCCTAAACTATGTGGACATTTGCAATGTGTGCCTTAAACTACAAAAGTACTGCAATCATAACACTAATTTAAGGTTAATCTGTCCATTAATATATTAATTTAGACATAATTTGGACGGTGGAATGGACATTGCAAATTTATCTTGAATTGAGGTGCTGATTGCAGGATTTTGTATTTAGGACATTACAAATGCCCCATAATTTAGAGCAGATACTGTAACTAAAAATCTTTTTTTTTTTTTTTGANCCCCACCCCCAAAAAAGCACCCCCAACAACAACAAAAAAAAAAAAAAAAAAGGGACAGGAAAATTATTTGAACTCCCAATTTTTTACAATATGACTGTTCAAAAACTCACCATAGATATACAGAATAAATATTGTGGTTGCATACTAGTTATTAGAACAACAACAATCAAGCCTTAGTCCCAAAATTTTGAGGTCAGCTATAGATCCTTAATAAACTAATCAATGTCAGCCACAGGTATAGAAATAGCCTTAAATAGTTTCTTCGTAATTTTTTGTAAAAGGTGCTAGAATTTTGACAGAAGAGTTCATAAATGAAATATGATCTTAATTTTCTTAATGTCAGTACCCACTCAATTTCTATAGTCTGGAGTGAAAGATGACATTTTAGCTGCCCAAATCACCTCTCTGAATGGGATATTACTCAAATGAATTATAATTTCCTCTTACATTGTACCTTTTAACATTAGTTAAGAAGCTGGAAAAAATACACAATTCAAGCTATGGTGATATTGTTGTGAAACTAGCTCAAACCTGACTGCATGCCATGCATAGCACAGCCATAGCAGGTGTCTTCACATGGCTCAGCTGTGTAAGAAAGAAGGCCGGGCCCAAAAACCCAATCGATTGCATGATCTGCAACATCAAAAGGATTTGAAGTTCAAGATATGAAATAGGAGAAGCACTAATTATATCTAAACTGCTCATTTACCATAATAATAATTTATCAAAGAGGGTTACTATAATCATTCATTCATCTTGAAAAAACTTCCAAGAACTCTATTTCAAAAAATTATCCACTATTAGTTGGAAAAATGTCATCTAGTTGGCATCAAATGGTGTTTCCAACGGAGACATTGAGGGTACAAATCCCCCCTCCCCAGTTGTAACTACCAAATTATCAAAAAAAGTCAACAGATATCATCTCCAAAAGAACTTGTAGCTTAATTGATATTAACCATGGAATGGTTGCTTTGTAATACCATTAGGACACTAGCCATATGCAATAGACAATTGCAAATCGGTAATATATGCAGTACCAATGTACAGAATACCATCATAATACTTTATGATAAAAATCAGTCCTAATATCTTTTGTTTGTGTCTACATAGTCCATTTCTATAAACATTGATATAGTACAACATTTAATTGTACATGATTAACGTTTCAAAGTTAAGGAATATTGACTCTTGCCTTACGAACTGCTGTTATTGAAAGACCTCTGCTCACAAGTGTGTCTGCAATCCAGCCTCCTATATTTGCAAATACAGCCATGGTCAACCATGGCAAGACACAGAGCAGTCCTGATTCCGTTAGGTTGAACTTTAAAACCTGGTAAAACAACCAAGATTAGGCAGGACAAGAATGACTTGTTCATTCCTCAGATATAGACATTTAAAAAATCTTTTTTTTTTTTTTTGATAAGTCTGTAACTAAAAATCTAATTGATGTAGACAAGCCAAGAATAACAGAAACAAAACAGCATCATTGGAAGAGACCAACCTCACCGATTCCCATAAAAGCACGCACAACAAGCAAAAAAGGAAGCCCCACTCTTGCAGCAATAGGTGTCAAAATTGTTGCTATTGACCACCAGACCACCCCAAAACCTAATACTACCTTTCCTCCAATTTTATCTGCCCAAATGCCTCCAACAATCTATATGCCACAAAAGTATAAAAAGACTGTTAGATTCAAAGAATTGAAAGTAGTATTTCTCACTTACAGTGGATGGGATCAATAGACAACTATGTGTGTGCGAGCATGCACAAGACCAAAACATGTATTAGTGCCAATCTATATATATCTAAAAGCTTAAGTGTAGTATTTATTGTTACTAGGCTCCAGTTGAGCCACATCATCAACCATGTTAACTTTTTTCTTTTTCTTTTTTTCCTTCAATTTTTAAACAATATTAATCTATAAATAAATAGTGCAACTTTACACATTACCATGAACAACCTTAACATTCTTTAACTCATTAAATCCAACTCACCATTAATTTAGCATTCTTCCAATTCTGAACTCTTCATTTTCCCTTTCAAAATTGTTTCGCTATTTTGAAGTTCAAACCCTTCAATTGCCACTCCTGTGATTATGTTATTTTTAACACTATAAATTTCCAATTGCTCTCTCTACCTCCGCAAAAGTTGCCAAAGTGGCATCAGATTTGGAAAGTCCCTTTGAGGTTTGTCCTTTCCCTTCTTATTTTTTCTTTTCCCCCAACTTCGGTTTTTCCATTGGATTTCTAAAGTTTGTGGATGATATGCCTTTTTGTGGGTTGCCAACAATGTGATCACTTTGGGGCTATGGGTGGCTAGGATTGGTTTGTCGGTTATGAGAAGGGTTTTCAAGAATTAGAAATCTTTACAACAACTTCTTACTTCATATTCATGTTGTACAATTTTTATTTTATATTTGTGTTTTACCTGTTCAATTTGTTTATCTTTGATATTTTAGTTTTCTTAGATTTGACATTTGTTTAACTCTATGTAAAAAAGGAAGAAATGAAAACCAAAGTTTAATGTATTTACCTATGATTGTTTTGAAACAATATAGAGTATACGCTGTAATTATACTCCAATTATTACTTTCATATTTTTTGACTCAATGGTTCTTTTTTGTTGTGTAACCTTTCTCAATTTTTGTTTGGCTTCGACAAATATTATGTTTAGCACACTTTTTCTTATTATGTGCAGCACATAATAATTTGATCTTGCAATTCAATAGACAATAAAAAAATCTACCTCAAAATTTTGTTCATGAGGAAATAGAAAATCTCAAAATATGGTTGGGGGTTTAATTTTTATCTGATTTTGATAATGCTAAATGTGGAATTTGGTTCTTCCAAGGTCTAGGATCATTAATCTAGATACATGAGAGTTTGACAATAAAGGTTTCTCAAGTGGCCAAAGACATTTCTAAGGAACTTTAAGAGAAGAAAGAAAGTTTTTTTTCAAAACTTCCATTATTATATATAGTATAGATATGTATAGATATTGTTTTTGGTTTTTGATTCTTCATTGATTCCATGATTTAGTTATTAAGAAAAGTCCAAATTAATAGAACGGAAATGGATAAATTTTTTAAGGAGTACAAATTACTTTTAATAATTTTTAGAGAATAAATTATGCATTATAGCATATTACAAAATAATTATATATTCCCACGCATCGCGTGGGTTTGCAACTAGTTCATATAAGTGAAACCATCACAACCACAAATCTCAGGGGTAGAAACTTGACTAAATCCATCATGATGCACTTACAAGTATATAGCCAGCTAAATGCACTTCCAAATAATGCTAAAGTATTACAGGTATATTGAGTGAAACCTGAGTAAGTAGGTAGCCCCAGAAAAAGGAGGACTGAATTAAGCCAACTGTTGCACTGTTCCAGTTAAACTCCTTCGACATTGGAAGTATTGCAATGCTCATGTTCACCTAAAGTGAAAATTCAGTTAGCAATAGAAAGGTACTGCAAATATGATGAATTTTTCCAGCAAGCATCTTGGATTTTTTTGCAGTGCTCATGTTCACCAAGAAGTGAACATCTAAGTTACTACAAGTTAGAGATATTTCTAAACCTAGAATTTCCATATAAACTTGAGATACCTTAAAACTCTCTAAAGATACTCATTTATAATGAAAGGTACAACAACTAGAAATACATGAAATGGAAAAGAATGATGCTAGCTGTGAAAATACATGAGAAGATGGATGTGGCATACAAATAAAGATATAACATTAAAATACTCACACGGTCCATGTTGCACAACAGAAATGCTGTAAAACAGAGCAGTACAATCACCCAGCGTTTGGGAAACTGCTCCCACCAAGGAGATACTTCCTCCACGTTTCCTTCTACTAAAACAGCCTCACTTGATGTTTCTGTTGATGTCAGTGAGTCCACTTTCGCTTCTGTTATGTCATACTCCTCAGACTTGTAATAAGTACAGGACCTGTTTGACTTAACAGGCTCAGAAATATGACATAGCTTGGTTTTTATGCCTAATGTATTCAGCCCTCTTCTTTTAATCTTAATGCTCTGAGCAGAATCTGAAGAACAATAGCATTGATACCGTCCATAGACTCTTTGCCTAGAGTTGCTTCTAAAAATAGTTTGCAAGGGAGATGGAAGAGACTGCTTCCATTCATCATGCAACGTTCCTATTGGCTTTAGAACTTGCCCATCCGAAGGAGTAGGAGCATGCAGAAACGTTCCATATGAGCATCTAGATAAAGCACCATTTGCCCTCAGACTACCAATGTGTTTGTAGAACATATTCCCATGTCCATGCTGTGGTACAGCAATAGCAAAACCCGAATGCTCTCCTCTCTGACGTGAAACGGCATGTTCTGTCTGACATAATTTTCCTGCCAACATTAGAACCTCAAGTGCATCATAAAGCAGATATTAACAAACAGCGTTCAGTATTGCTAAAATTATCAATGAACAAACATCTTAGGAAATTATAAGACATTAACCCATTTAGGAAATTCCCCCAACTTCTTTAATTCATTGAGTTCACAACTGTAAGAAAATGCAGGACATAGCTTTCCAAACCATGTTAGTATAAGAAAAGATCATGAACAAGTAGAGAGAGAAAGAACACAAGTCAAACATCCACAACGAAAACCTCAAAAAGGATAAATCTTTACTATTGAACTCTATATGTTACAATGAACCCATTGAGAAGGGTATTTATAATAGACTAAATCCTAGGAAGCATGAACACTTCATTTGGGGTGCCGTACGGCCATGCTAGTGGCATACTTAGGTACAGTTCCTTTTTAAGATTCTACCATGTGAATTTTTTCTCATGAAATGAAAGTATATTTTTAGTTAAGTATCTACATGGCTGAATCTTATGAAATGAACCTAAGGAATAGCACATACCTAAGTTTTGTCATTTTAGAAGTTGTTCGAGTCTCTGTGTCGTACCCGTGCCCATTACCACACTTCCTAGACTAAATCACAGGGCTACAAGACTCCTAGTATACTTAGGATGACTTATACAAAGGAGAACTAGGATTTTCCTAATACAATTAACCTTAACTAGTATAATACAATGGGCTTTCGTTGGGTTTTGATATTCCTAACGATAGAAGGTTGCACATGAGTTGATTATACACACAATTACCTTAGACAATTTTCAGAAAATACTGCAATAGATTAGGAAGAAGATAATAGTTGTAATAATAATGATAACAAGCACTAATAGAAGTGCGGCGTGTAGCCGGAAATGGAAAATCCTGCTCTTGTTTCCAAAACCGATCACTGATTATAAAACTGCATAGCTCCAAAGCCCATCTACTTCTATCAGTGCCTTTAAACATCAAATTTTAATTAATTAATTAATATTTATATAGCTTCTCAACAAAAAATAATAATAATTAATATTTATATAAAAGAAAAAAAAAAATATATATATATATATAAAAGTTAAATTTAAATTTAAATTTAAAAAAATAAAAAATAGTCCTCAACCGAAAAGCCGTTGAGTTAATTAATAAAACAAACTTTATCCAAAAGTCAGTACTCAGTAGTAAACCAAATTCCGCTCTAGAAAGTTTCACATGCAGCTTAATTTTTCAGCTCAATACCACAAAGCACCTAAAATTCCATATAATCCTGCTCTACTGCCCTACTCTACTCTACAGAAAGTAAAATTCAACTCCACAAAAGCACAAAAAAATGAATTTCCAAAGAGAAAAAGCAGAACCGTCCGATTGAAACCGAATTTCGATAAATCCAATAACAAAACCAAGAATTCACAAAAATGCAGCTACAAAACCGCTCACACCAGTAAAAAATGGTACAAGCCCATGCACTCAAAAGCAAACAACAAATAAAAATAATATTTAATAATCAATTTCACTAAAGAAAAAAAAAAAAAAAACATACACAAATTTCTAACAAAAAAAAACAGTACCTGAACCGATAAACGAACCGAAATTCCGGTTCGAAATTAAACCGCCGATGGCCATTTTTCTTTAGCGAAGATTGTTGCTATAGCATTTCAGAATTCAAAGCATCAGTAAACTACGCCGTTTCCAGTTTTTGGTTTGCTTCGTTTTAAGCTAGAGAGGATGACACAAGAGCTTCATATGAATTGTGTGCAGATTTTATTTCTTTTTTTCTTCTGTGTGTGTGTGTGTGTGTGTGTGTGTGTGTTTTTTTTGTTACAAAAGCGGGAAAAATCTCAGTGGCGTTATACACGAGAAAAGGAGGGTCGAGACGCTGACACGTGGCACATAATCCTCTTTACGTTTTTTTTTTTTTTTTTAATTTAGAAAATACGTACAAAATTAGAAATTGCTTAACCAATTGTGTAGTGAGGACATCAATAAGTGTACGAAATTATCCAAATGCACCTCCGTGCAAAACGCATTTGCTGTGGTTTTTCTTAGTTTGGGTGAGTTGGTAAATAAAGGGCAAGGGCATGAGTAGTTTCGGAAATTTGAAAAAAAAAAAAAAAAAAAAAAAAGAGGAAAATCTTTAGTCCTGACACTGAGGAGGTTTTCTCCATCGCAAAAGTTTCAATCGGGAAGTGTCACCCGCGAAAGGGACTGACCTCAAACAAGGCATCAAAACGTTGCGTTTTGAATTTAAAACGATCCATGGAATATTCTCTTCTGACACGTGGCAGTTTGGCTTTGTAGTTTGTAATGCAGCTAATGCTTACGGCATGATTTTGTCTTGTTATTAAATTTAAAAAAGGGTTCTACATGCTTTTAATGTAAGCCGAGCATTAACAATGCTTAGGTGTTTAGTTATAAAGACTATTTTGTACTATGATTATTATTATTATTATTATTATTATTTTGACAAAGAAGAGACAAGATGATCATGATGGTGAAGAAGATGAAGAAGAAGATTGAAAGGTAGAAAACGGAGAGATGCAGAGACAATGGAAGAATAAAAAATTGAACTGGACTTAGGTTGATATTTACAATGATATCCCTTTTTTTAGATTGAATTTGCTAAAAGGTTACAAGCAAATCGATTTCATGATATAATTAAGACAAAAGTTTGCAAATAACAATTTTGGATAACCCTTTGATAGGTGAGACAAAATTTATAGAAATTTGATTTGCAAGCTTATTTATAAAAAATGAAGAGATATTACTGAGAAGATAAATCTAAAAAGTCATTTGTACTGAGACATATTATCTAAGCGTTTGATGTAGGATGTGGAAGCGCACGTCTACTTCTAGAAAATAAGAAACAAAACACGTTTGCTTCTGAAAATAACCTCAAATCTACAAATGTTCTTAGGGTTTGAAATCCACCAAAGAATAAAAAGACAAAAATCTGAATTTTATTAATTGAATAATTGTTCAAAAAACGTATATAGACTTAAGGACCTATTTTAGAACTCCATAAAACTTGATTGATAAGAAAATATATTCTAAAATAACTCCTAATTGATACCTAACTATAACAGAAACAAAATTTGACCTAAAAAGTATTAAGAGTACCTAAACATAAGGAAATAATAACCCTAAACCTAAAATAACGAAAATTACAAATTAAATACCAAAATTAATAAATTACAATAATTAAATTGTAAATTCTGTTTACATTAGACCCCTCCACTTGAAACAAACTCGTGCTTGAGTTTATGGAATGTTTTCCATCGACTTTTTATTTTGTCACTATATCAGTATCTCTTATTTTTATAGCTTTGATTATCTTGCTTTACAACTTTGATGAATTGCTGATTTTGTTGTTTATATCTTCATAATTGATCATCACATAATTTGGTTAATTGGAAATAAAATGAAATAAAGATTGGGATCAAAACATTTATTTTTTTTAATATTTAAAACAAACACTTTTGTATCTCCAAAATGCGAAATGAGAGTTTCAGTTAAACCACACTCCCTTTTGGGTTGGTAATTACGTTTTCAACATACAATTTCATTAATTTCAACCCAGTGTTCATCCAAACAAACTCTCCTTTTCAATTTCAATTTCAATTGGACTAAGGTTAACAAATCTACTCTACAGCCTCTAACTCTCACATCCTAGGAATCCAGCATCCCATACAACGCTTCTTTCGCCTATTGCTGTTGGGCTTCGTAGCTGGCCCAAAATAAAATACATTAATTTTAACTTCCTAACCACTTATGGGCTTAACATAAAAAAATAAAAAAAATAAAAAATGTTCTTCAGTTTTGAATTCCGTCTCTTCCAGGATGGTTCAAGTTGAACAAGGATGGCTAGTTTTGGGTTTCCGGCTAACATATGTGACCACCGCTCCAAACTCTGGGCCTCAGGGAAAAAATAAAAACCTGAAACTACTCTTTAGCATCCACAAGGACCACTGATTGACCATTTATTAGTAACTATATTCAGAGTCATACAACCACTATTTAATGTACTGGGTAAGACTTAAGATCTAGGAAGATAGTCACCAAAACTGTTGTCTCTGCTACAATTGTGGATCTGTTGCAGAATGAAGATAGTCACCAAAACTGTATTGATGCTTTAGTCAGTGATTGTAAGTCTGAATTAAGGGCCATTCCTATGGTCCAAATTCAGCATTGCTATAGAGAGGCAAATAAATGCGCCGATGCTCTAGTTAGACGGGGGCCCTTACTTCTTCAAGATTTTGTTATTTTCTTAGACCCTCCAGTGGAAGTCTCCTTGTTGCTTAGTCTAGATTCTGCTGGGGTTTGTTATGATCGTTGTATTCCTGTTTTTTAGTTTTTAATAATATTTTCCTTCTTACCAAAAAAAAATAATAATAAAAGATACAAACACACGATGCGGTCCTGCACAGTAATATAAGCAATTTTTAAAAATTTATAACATGACAGTGGTTACAAAAACGAAATATTAGTGCTTCTTAGCTTAAAAGATACATGCTAGTTCTAGCAAATAACTAAATTATTTCCTTTTGCAATTCAAGGAAACAATGACCATTGACAAACCCAAAAACAGGATTGAGTATCCTGATCCAACATATGATCAATCACATTAACTCATTAATGAGTAATTTTAGATTTAGAAAAACAATAACATTTCAATAACACAAACCAATATACCCCCACAAATACTTCAACAACAAAGCTTTCATTCTAAACAAGACCAGACTCTCTCTTCTTCAGAGAGTTCATTCTTCTGTTCTGTGATTTTAATCACTCATCAAAATGACAATAATAAAAAGTCTAGCATCTTAGGGTCTGTTTGATACTTATGTTTAAACAACAGTTTTCAATTTTTTGAAAATAGTAAATAAAAAAGTATGTAAAAATACGTGTAATGTTGTTTAAAAATTGAAAACATGTGTTTGAAGTCGCGTACCAAACTATCTTAAAGACCCTAAATTTTTCACTTCTTGGCACTGTACATGGACTCCACCTTCCCATCGTTCCCACCAAGCAACATGTACTTGTCTTTCCTAGTCAATCCAGTGCACTCAAAACCCAACACATTACCCAACACTTTCTGCACATAATTCGCAACCTCAATCGACGATTTCCCACCAGCCTTACAGCTCATCTCCTCCGGCAACCTGTCCAGAAAAGTCACCTCGTACGTGGGCCTAGGATTCATGAAAAAGAAGTACGGGTCCCAGAACTTGACCCCACGCACGGTCGTGCCGTAAAACATGCTCTGCTTACAATTCACCGCCACGGGGACGATCCTATCGCTCATTTCTGCGAACAAAGCACTGAATCGCAGCAAGTACGGCTCGCGACACGTGGTGCCTTCTGGGCACACGACCAGGTCACCCTTTTGGAGGAGCGAGGTGATGCGCGCAGCGTCGGCCGCACGATCGCGCGTCAAAGCGACGGCTGGGATTGGAGATAGGAATCTCGAGAGGCGGCTTACGCTGTATGTGACACACGAGACTTTGCGTCCGAGTGCTATGGCTATTATGATTGGATCGAGGGCTGTGCGGTGATTGCACACGTAGAGGTTTCCTGGGGACCCAGGTGATGGAGCAGGTGGTGGGTTGCCACGTATGATGAGCTTGATGCCCAGCATTGCGTACGTGTACGGTACAATTCGCTCGGGTAGAGGGAGATTGAAGTATACACGTAGGATTGAGAGCATGAATCCGAATGGGAGCCAAATGTAGGTGATTAGGGCGTTGATTGGGTCCGGACGCTGGACTAGGCGGCCGTCATGGAAGATGATTCGATCCTTGAGGCGATCGAGTGGGACCGGAGTCGCCGATTTACTGCGGTGCAGCATGTAGCCCTCCTGTTTAGCATAAGTCAGCCAATATAAAAAACTGTCAAAAAAATAATAATTCCACAAATAATAATCCCAAGAAAATACCAAGAGCAAATATGCAAATAAAAAGGGGTGTTATGGCATTGTAACGTAATTTTGCAATTAATCCAAGATTTGAGTTATTCTAACAAAGAGTGGGGGTGCTTTTTTTTAAGATAGTATTTATGTGCGTCTGTTATATGAAAATAATTAATGTCTTAAAATATGTGGGGCTTATCATTTATGGGTGTATCAATCTCATCAATCATGAGATATTGGTTGTATGCAACTATTAATCGATAAGTTGCGATAAAAAAAAAAATAATAATAATAATAATGGATAAGTAATTCTCCACACAGAGAGTTGGATTTTTTAGATGAGGTAGATGGCTGATCAAATTAGATAAGTATTGCTTTTGATGTTTAATTTAAAAAGGGACAGTTCCTATGAAAGCAACCATCACACAATCAAATCACTCTTTTTAGATGTCATGGCATTAATGTATAAAATTAAGGTATAAGATAATTCTCCACTGAGAAAGAGTTGGACTTGGAGTGTCTACTGAGGTAGTTGGCTAAGATCATTCATATTAAAGATGGTATAAATGCTGAAATGTTATAGTTGCAACTAAAACACTAAAAAGTGGGTTACAACAAAGTGCTATAGCTAAAAGAAATAGCACCTTAGCTACAGTAAGCTGTATCTTGACAGCTTACTGTAGCTATATCTTATAAAAAATATATATATCATTTTAAAGCTTTTTCTCTCTTCTTCTCTTTAAAAAAGATTTTTTTTTTCTTTTTTTTCTTTCCTTCTTCTCTATTCAGACTTGCTGTTTCTCTCCCCCTTCTTTTTTCTTTTTTTCTTCTTCTTTCTCCTCTCTCTTTGAACTCGATCTCCCTGTGGCTTCTGATTTGTTTCAGTGGGTTTCAATGGTGGGCCACGGTAGTGGTGATTTGTGGGTTTGATTTGGAGGTACGGTGGTGAGATCGGTGAGTGTGTGGGTTGGATCTTCGAGTTACAATTTTGTTTTGATGGCTGGTTGTTTTTGGTAGATAGTTGTGGTTTTGCTTTTCTTTTTTTTCTTTTTTCCCTTCCTGTAGTGGGTTAGATCGGCCACGGGTGAGTACTTGGTTGAGATTTTTTTTTTCTAGTGGCCGGCTGTTTTTGTGGTGGTTGGTTGTAATTTTGGTGGATTGTTGTGGTTATGCTTTGGTTTTTTTCTTTTTTCTTTTTCTTTTCTTCCTGCAATGGATTGTGGTTGCCACGATGGTGCCTGTGGCTTGTAGTGGTGGTGGTTGTGGTGGGTTGTGGTTGCTACAAGGTGGTTATGGCAAGCAGAGTGATGGTAGGGGTGGTGGAGGATGTGATTGCCCTAATTTTTTGTGTAGTTTTTTATTATTTAAATGAAATGGTAAAAATATAGAAGCTTTGATGTAAGATTTATCTTAAAGTGAGATGGTTAAATAAATAAAATAAATTTTTGAAGTGTTAAAAGTTATAATTTTTTAGAATCCTTAATGTGAATACTCTAATCAAAAAGAATTATTGCTTTAGATGTTAAAGTTAAAAGGATACAGTTACTATCAAACAATCAAATCACTCTTTTTTGTCTTGAGATTTGGTATCAACCGTGGTTTATTCTTAATTACTCTAAACAATGTGAAATATGCATATCTCATTTAAAAAAATTAAAATTAAAATGATTTGCATGCAACGCATTCTACTGGAATCCAAGTGAAATGGAAGATTGAGAAAATTAACATATGAAATCACCATAGTGAATTGGGGTCTAATTATTTATAGTCTAAAATGTGTGTTTACATTCAACACCAATTTATATACGGTTTTTAAAGACATTTTTTTAAAAAAATAAATAAAAATACAATTATATTTTTGCATGACACTCCAATTATCAAAAGTCCACAATCCACATATTTCGTTGGTCCATATTAATTTGCCAACCCACCCCATGTTTGACAAACTCTTTCGGCACCAAAGCTTGCACTAAAAAGTACAAAGTACAAACCAGTGCTGGCCAAGATAATTTGAGGACTTAGGCGAAAATTTTAAAGGGGTCATTTACGTTTAAATATCACTTAAATAATATTTAGTTTATTTTTTTATATCAAATCTATTACTAATTCACACTTATTAATATGACTAATTCACCCAAAGTGAGCTAATGATGCTTACTATATAGGTTTTACAAATTAGCATATCACCAATTAAAAAAAAAAGTTATTTGAACATTCCTTTATTATACTGTTTGAGTGATACTGATCATATATTACTATCGCATTAGTTTGTAAGTTTTTTGTCATAAAATTTGTATTAGTTTTAACATTTTTCATTCATTTAATGGAGATTAGATTGCATTTCTATTAATTCTTTTTTTTTTTTTTGAAAAAATGTTAAACTTACTATAAATTTTATTACAAAAAGTTTACAAATTGATGTGACAATAAGGTGACACTTCAACAAAAGAATAAATGAGTATTGAGTTATTTCATGTAATTGGTGACATGTCAATTTATAGGACTTGTGTAATAAAATTTGTAATATACTAACATAACTCTAATATTTTAGACTTTGAGGAAAAAAAAAACACCAAACTGACTAACTCACATTTTTCTTTAATTTTTTCTTAAAAAAAACTTATTGCCCCATATTTGGGGGCCTTTGCCTGTTAGGGGGCCTTAGGCCATGGCCTAAATGGCCTAGGCCTAGGGCCGGCCCTGGTACAAACCCACTCCCCATGCTTTTCATAAAGCATATTTTTCCCTGTACGTAATTTATCGTATGGTTTACTCTCTTTGTTTTTTCCTTTGTTTTTATCTTGGTCACAGTAAGTTGTCATTAATTAAAACGCGTAAATTCTCTGTATGGAATACAATAGTCGCTGGCCGGTAGTTGAGGAGGGTTAAGACTGTGGGTCCCAAGGGGTTCAACAACCATAACTCTTGTCTTCTTTTGTTCTTGGTCTGATCGACTCATGAAACCCCAAAGTCCAAACATCAACATCCTTCCGCCGTAAACTTCTTCCCTTACGTTTTCACCTCAACCATTTATGTACTTCATGGATTTTTATTCGTTTATTGCAACGAAAGATAAGATTTATACCAGCAAAAACACGCAATGAATAAAAAATCAAAAGAGTAAAGTACTAAAGTATAGTACGAATATGACAATGAGAATCACAACATTCACGAATCAAGCAAAATTCATGAAACTAGTTATCTAATATTAATACTAATATGAGTTTAGTTAACATTTTTAAAAATATTTATTAAATTAATATCTTTAAAACATCCATTAACTTTTCTCTACTAATGTTCACTAGTCCACTAAACAAGATTAGCTTTGTAAATTAAGCGAAGTTCACCAAAACCACATTAGATTAAACTCTGTAAGTAATTAAAAAAAAAAAAAAGAAAGGATATATTTGAGAGGAGGATGAGGCCACGGAAGAGGCTGCCGGCTTCGATGGCTACAAGCATGAAGTAAGGAAGAGAGCTACTAGAGATAAGGAGAGTTCCATCGAGGTCAGCTGCGATGGACTCGTACGAAGAACCGCTACATGTGGTTATAGAAGGGAAGTTTCGGCTCGATTTCGGTGGAGCCATGGTGTTTCGGCCGATATGAAACCAGTGTAAACTGTTGCTGTGTTTGTTTCTTTGGGGCAGTGATTGCAGTGTTGAATTGGAGAGAGGGAACGTTGGGTTTTAAATGAGGTGGGTTGGAGTGTTCATTTACGGATTTGGGTCTCCACAACTTCTTTCCCTGTTCTCAATTAATGCGCCGGTTTGTTCAAAATTTTCAAATCATTATTAATTTATTGTACCCTTTTTCAGTGCAGGGTTTTTTTGTTTTTTGTTTTTTGTTTTAACTCTTAATTTTAATTTTCTAATTAAGGGTAAAATACAATTAATGGTCAGGTAAAAAAAAAAAAAAAAAGGCAAAACGTTCATAAACGCGAACGCCAAAAGTTATCCAAACAGAGCTTAAGGATGTGTTTGGATACCATTTATTTTGCTGAAATCTGAAAACTGAAAATACTATAGCAAAATAATTTTAAATGTGTGAATAGTGCCGTGTGGCCTATTTTTAATGAAAGTTTTGTTGAAAAAAGAGGTTTGTGGGTCCTGTAAACAGTGGAAAAGAAAAAACACCAGTGCACGTTCTAAAAAATAAAAATTTACGGGACCCCCTAGAAAAGCAAAAAAACACCGATGTATATTCTCAAGGAAAAAAAAAAAAAAAAAAAAAAAAGAAACGCCAAAACACAGACGCTGGGTCTGTTTCAGCTAGGGGTGTCCATAGGTCAGGCCGGGTCAGGTTTGTGCCCAACTCGGACTCGACCCGAATGAGGCGGGTGGATAACAAATTGACCCAAAACTGACCCGGAGATCTGGTCGATTTTTTCGGTTCAGGTTTCGTCGATTTCGAGTTAATTCGGGTCGGTCTCGGGTTTTATCTCCGGCGCCAAAATCTGGCCGGATTCGGCGAGATCAGGCCGAAATCTGGCTGGACTCAGCGAGATCAAGTCAAAATCTAGCCGGATCCGTTGAGATCTGGCCGGATACGTCGAGATCTGGCCTAGATTTCATCGGATAACGGCGATATCTCGCCAGATCTCGAAGGATCTGGACCTGATTTCGCCGAAAATTGTCGAAAATTCGTAATAACTTTTCAAACAGAGAAAGGCCATGGTTCGAGTCGAGTGTCACTGGTTTCGAAAGGAAAAACCGACAACTGACCCGCATGGGTTAGGTTAGCAAGTTCGGAACCCGCGTCCAATCGATAGAGTCGTCAGATCAGGTGGCGGCGGGTCGGACACGGGCGGGTTGGCCGGGTTGAGCGAGTCTTCAGGTCTGTTGGATACCCCTAGTTTCAGCTGTACCCAAACGGGTACTAAGTTGATCAGTTTGAAATGCTTTTTATCTGGTTGATATTGACCCAAGTCTAACTAATTAATTAGTTGAGGAAGATGAATCTTATAACTAAAATCACTAATACTCTAACGATGTGTTTCGGTTAAGATTAAAAATAAAATTATTTCACTATTTAGATTATTTTTGCTATTATTCATGGACTCCACTGTACTATTTCAACTAACTTTTAATTTATCTACAGTACTTTTAGCAATAATTTTTCAGTTTCAGCAAAATAAGCAGTATCCAAACATACCCTAAATGTGCCTTGGGATTAGTTTGTTGTTGAAATCTTATTTACTTAAAGTTGGCAAAATTATAGTTGTATTTAAAAAAAAAAAAAAAAACACATATAACGTATACAACTTTAAAAATAAAATATAACATGCTAGATAGATAGATAATAAAAAATTAAAAATTTTGGAAGAAAATATATACGGAACTTATGAAAAAGAAAAAGAAAAGAAAAAACTAATCAATGATACTAGTAAATCCGTCATACAAACATTTATATTTGAGAATTACTGGTAATATCATTAGTACTTTTCATCTACAATATATACTTTTAATATAACTTTCATCTACTAACATACATTAGAAATAAGTCAATTAAAAATTTTAAGTTTAAAATTTTATAATAAATTTTTGATGAGTGGGTTAACATTAGGGTTCAACACGATCAAGTCAGGTCAAGATCAAGTAGGAGTCAAAAACTTACAAGACTAAAATGGGTTAAAATTCCTAACACCTGTACCCAGTTAATTCTTCGTTCAGATTTGAACATATTAATTAATTCAAATCAATTTTTTCAATTCTTCATCTCTAAAGAAAAATTCTCGGCCCCATACCTAGCTAGCTACATATATAGGTTTTAAGCATGATTATAAAGAGAAATTATCTTAGAGCAGACACCATAAATTAAAATTGTATTATATCTATCACAAAAAAAAATATATAAAAAAGTTTGTAAGCATATTTTATTACTATTTTTATTACAAAAAAATTATAACTAAAAGACAGCTTTAATATAATTGTGATAATATATTGTATCTCATAGGCCCTATCACAAAAAACGCAGCTAAAAACACTTAGAAACTTGACTATAAACCTAACTTATAGCCGCGTTTTTCAAACCATAGACCTATCCTATGGCCGCGGTTCTTAAAAACACGGCTACCACACTATGGTTGACCTTGCACATGAAATTTTGCGATCAGATTCAGCTGAACATTTATTAATAGGTCTCAGCCTCACTTGAAAATGCCGGGTGGCCAAAAGGTAACAACAATAGGACGGACAAAATGGGTAACTAAACATATAATTCTAACTATATAATTAGTTGTCAATGTTTTCAAACTATATTTTTTACTAGCATCTCGAGTTTGAAAGACTCGATTTTGGCACATAAATCGAGTCTCAAATACTCAATTTTTATGGCCTAATCATATCCGATGTGGCATATTTTTCCACGTGACGACCACATGGAAATCGAGTTTCTAAGACTTGATTACCCAGAGAGAAAAAAAAAAAAAAAATAGAAGGAGAAGATCAGATCGGACCACCGTGCGCGACCCAGAGGCCCAGGCCAGGCGCGAGCCACGC
Source organism: Quercus suber (assembly GCF_002906115.3). NCBI lineage: Eukaryota > Viridiplantae > Streptophyta > Magnoliopsida > Fagales > Fagaceae > Quercus > Quercus suber. The sequence goes on from NW_027070075.1 coordinate 70,659, forward strand.
CGCGTGCTAGCCCAGGCCACGCGCGAGCCCAAGCCGTGTGCCGCCCAGGCAATGCGCCAGCCCCGGCTGCGTATGGCTGGTGAGGCTTTCTCTCCCTCTGAGCTCTTTCTCTTTCTCTCCCTCTGATCTGAGTTTGGATTGAGATTGATGTGTTTGAGATTTTTGAAATTTTTTTTTGGGTATTTCGGTGCATGGACTTAGAATTTTTTTTAATTTTTTTAATTTTTTTGTGTTAGAAATCGAATTTAAGAAACTCGATTTTCATGTGGTCGCTACGTGAAAAAATATGCCACATCGAATATAATTAGGCCATGAAAATCGAGTTTTTGAAACTCGATTTATGTGCCAAAATCGAGTCTTTAAAACTCGAGATGCCAGTAAAAAATATAGTTTAAAAACGTTGACAACNCCGCCCAGGCAGTGCGCCAGCCCCGGTCGCGCCTGGCCGGTGAGGCTTTCTCTCCCTCTGAGCTCTTTCTCTTTCTCTCCCTCTGATCTGAGTTTGGATTGAGATTGATGTGTTTGAGATTTTTGAAATTTGTTTTTGGGTATTTCGGTGCATGGACTTAGAATTTTTTTTAATTTTTTAATTTTTTTGTGTTAGAAATCGAGTTTAAGAAACTCAATTTTCATGTGATCGCCACGTGAAAAAATATGCCACATCGAATATGATTAGGCCATGAAAATCGAGTTTTTGAAACTCGATTTATGTGCCAAAATCGAGTCTTTAAAACTTGAGATGCTAGTAAAAAATATAGTTTGAAAATGTTGACAACTAATTATATAGTTAGAATTTTATGTTTAGTTACCCATTTCGTCCCAATAGGACCATTGAATTTATTGAAAGTTTAAAGGGGAGAAAATAAAAATTGAGAGGATTTATCCATATTTTTCGACTGTCCAACAAGCATAAAAATTTGTGTTTTTAAGCTCAATCAAGCAGTGGTCCATATCCAACATTGGACTTACTAGAGATACCAATTGTTCTTGAGCTATAACATCAATCCTGAAAGTTAGCCATTTTAATTATCATACGTCTTATTCTGTGGCAGTGGTCCTTTTGTTTACCTATAATTTACACAGGAACCAATTTTAAAAGCAAATTAATAGAAAACATTAAACTCTTGATCAGAGTTAAATTTCTCAGTCCGGGTAGTTCATCAGCCTGTTTCTATATATCAATAAATAAGAGGTGCTCACTTCTAGCTAATACCAATAATTAACATAAATATTGATTTGACTCCAAGTAACAAAACTTTTGCACTAAATTATTCTATATAGGGTTTTGTTAATAAGTATTCTTAGGGCAATTGTTAATAAACTATTTTATGAACATTTAACGCTACTTTCATAGGAAATATAAAAAACTGTCCAAAATTTTTTTTCTTTTTTTTAATTTTGTTGTAAAAAATTTCTAAAAATATTTCATAAACCAATGTCTTTAAAGCAGCTATAAACTTTTTCCTTTTATATATATGCCTTGTCTCCAATACAAGCATTTTGTTTCAAGTAATTCCTGTGTGCCACAAAATTAAAACACTTCCATCATTGGAGTGGACATAGAAAAATGATGCAGTTGGTTGGCCGTGACTGTAACATTAATTTATTGATCTATTATCATATTTATGATCTGGTTGACAATCCTATAGGGGTGATGAAAATATTCTGTAATTCATTAAAGACGGTTGAGCTGTAAGGTATGGTGGCCCAACCATCTCTTTGAGTTTTGGTTCAGATTCAGATATCGTTGCAACCAAACTGTGATCTTTGAACATGGCGGGCCTTCACAATGTTAATTAGTCAGTGTACTATAGTTTTGACTTCAATGACTGCCACTTATTTAGAGTGTCATTTTGAGTGTACATAGCAAACAGTCTAATAAGCTAGCTAGCGAGTTAGCTTTCCAATTTAATCAATTAAGATTGGGTTCCAAATCAGATTATAAGTTCAGTTTTTAGCTTTTAGTTTTTTTTAGATTTTATATATAGTTTTTTAAAATTTCATTTTTTTTTTTGTATTTTCTCATTTTTTTAAAAAAATTCAAAATACAAGTATACTTTAGTACACTTTTAGCAAAAAACTATACAAGTTGTTTCTAAACGGACACTAAGTAAACTCCATATCAATACTTATCTCGTGATATCATCATAATACATAATGGATGTCATCAAAAGGTGAAAAATCACAAACAAAAATGCTTTCTCTTTCTTGAAGTTCCTTAATACAGCCTAGCTAGCAGGCATTGGCTTATTGGATTTTGCTTGAGGAGAATAAAACCAATAAGTACTAGTCTCTATCTGTCCATATATTAATGTGAAAAAATTGCCATCTTTGTGTCCTACCGAATTTGCCGAACTTATTAGAAAATCTAAACATTACTTTGACACTTAACATTGATAGTGATGGGCAAATATTTACTGGGATCAAAGCTATTCTATAATCTATTGCAGCTGCAAGCAGCGTAGGGAAAATTGCTTTGTAAAACTTAAACCGTGTGAGGACTGAAGCATGGGAACATAAGCGTTGGGAGTTGGATAATATTTAGAAGCCTTCAATTTTTGTAGTATTTTTTGCCGCAGTTAGTTGGAGTAGTTGAAGTCTTGGAGAGTTCAACCGTATCTAGCTTTTATTGGTGGCCATACTTTCTTTAATTTTGACCAGCATAACCTTGTTGTCGTCGCTGCCTTTTTTTTTCTTTTTCTTTTTTTTCCTTCTTGCAATTTGATTTCGTGTGGGATTCCTGCAAGCAAGTTAGTTGGTCCGTAGGTTTCTTTAGAAAATGAGGAAAGATTTATCATTTTTAAATTTCTACCACCCTAAAGATTCAATCTTTGTTTGCTTCTGAATTCTGATTGCTTAAATTCAGATTGCTTCAGATTGCTTAAATTCAGATGGTGATAGGTTAGAGATGCTATACGAATTTTGATGCTTGTAGGAAACAATGAACTGTGTGCTAGCCTCCTTTGGGATTGAACCTTATCCCTTAAATTCTCTTTGGGATATTGAATGCATGTTATATATATTTCGTGTGTTATTGGGAATGACTATAAACTGCTTAGCCTTGAATGTCTTGGATTATTCAGAAACTTATTTTAATTGGTGGAATGAGTTGCCGGTAGATTTTATGAGTCAAAAACTATCTTGATATTTTTTAGAAGAATTAATGGATTACTAAAACATGATAATTGTTATTAAATTGATATTGTGGGTGCCTAAAATCTTTCACACACATAAATGAACCCCCAAACATGCATGTTTCAATGGTTTGTAAATGCTTTATTGTTCAATCTATGATAGGAGACTTCACACCTAAAAAAATATTATGATACTTTTGGAGGGATGACAGGCCCAGAAATGTATATTGGGTCATGAGCCTTGTCTGAGGATGCTTAATAGTTCAAAGATGGGTAAACGTTATTGTGGAAAGGTGCACTAGTGAATAAAAGAAGAGGTCTACTCATAAGGGTTCAGGATGGAGGTCTGAGGACAAATGCCACCTCGGCTTAACAGAGCAGAGGTCAGAAAGCTGGGCATGTCCCCAAGAGCAGCGTTCTGGGTGGTTCTACTGATAAGGATGAGCATCAGGAAAGGATAAGACGATGGAAAAGTAAGAAATATCTAAGGAAAAGCCGCTGCCATCACATTGAATGCTCTGTAACTAACTCTCTGACCGCATTAATGTGAAAATGATACTTGAACAGTGATATTTAGCCTTACAGCTACCTCTAGAAAAGCTTCAAGAAAGTGCTGATGGGACAAGGATAAAAGCTAGACATCTGATCAACACGTGGATGGCTAAGATGGAGCGAAGAAGGGTAATATAAAGAAGAAGAATCCCATTGTAGGGGGGCATCTGAGAATTTGTAAAGAAAAAACACGGTAGCACTAAGAATTGTAATTATAATCAAGTCTAAGAAAAACATTATTCAAGAACTACTCTCCTTGAACATTGCCAAGGAAGAATTTCTTTGCACAAACTTTTTATTTATTATTTTTCCTTGCTTTTTTACCATCTTTAGTCCATTGTGAGCGTTGTCACTTCATTGAAGCCTAGTTTTTAGCCCACTCTCTACAAATTCATTGTATTGGGCTCTCTACAGAATCTTGGTCATGCCTCGCTCCTCAGACCACATATATTGGGTAAATTAATACTTCTTATCATTTGTTTAAGTATTAAACAGAACCTTGATCATGCTTGGCTCCTCGGACCACATACCTTGGGTAAATTAATACTTCGTATTATTTGTCTAAATATTAAACAGAACATTTATCATGCCTAGCTCCTCGAACCACATACCTTAAGTAAACTAGTACTTCTTATTATTTGTTTAAGTAGTAAACAAAACATTGGTCATGTTTGGCTCCTCAGGCCACACATCTTGGGTAAACTAATACTTCTTGTCATTTGTCTAAGTATTAAACAGAATCTTGGTCATGTCTGACTCTTCGGACCACATACCTTGGGTAAATTAATACTTCTTGTCATTTGTTTAAGTATTAAATAGAATCTTGGTCATACCTGGCTCCTCGAACCACATACCTTTCATAAATTAATACTTCTCATCATTTGTTTAAGTATTAAATAGAACCTTAGTCATGCCTGGCTCCTTGGACCACATACCTTAAGTAAATTAATACTTCTTATCATCTGTTTAAGTATCAAACAGAACCTTGGTTACACTTGATTTCTCAGACCACGTATCTTGAGTAAATTAATACTCTTCGTTATTTGTTTAAGCGTTAAACAGAACCTTGGCCATGTCAGGTTCCTTGAATCACTTACCTTGGGTAAATTAGTACTCAGCCCAGCCATGCTAAATAGCAAAGACTCTCATTGTAGTAACTTAATTAAAAGGACACTCTTGAGCATCACTTAAAGTATTTGCAAGTATATCTATCACCTACAGCATTTGCAAGCATTTGTTTGTGAACTAACTATCACCTACAGCTCCTTAGATTTACTGTTAAACAAAGGGTTATGTGGAGCCCTGTATGGACAGATGCTTTACCATTTTGTGAAGTTAAAGGAAAATTCAACAATATACAAGATCCTTTGAGTTAACTATACTTAAGGTATGTCTTAAAGTTTAACTGTACTTTGTTAAACATCATGGGCTGGGAAAATTAGCCCAAGATATTGCCATTTGCAGGGGGTGTAACAATCAGACGCCCACTTGCTTAAATAGTTGTTAAGATTGAGGATATAGAAATATCTCAAATTAGATTGTGTTTATGCCAATTAAGCACCGAGTGAAAGAGACATTATCTATATAACCTTGCACAAATGCAATTAAGCATGAAAGAAGATAAACTACATCTTAAAGAAGATAAACTACACTAAGTAGAAGGGAAAGTACTTATTAAAAAAAAAAAAAAAAAAAACTATCCTAGGAGCTACTTAATTTTAAGGACGAGCTTGTCTTTTGCTGGAGCCTTGGTGGATCAAGCAGTGCTACTACTGAGGATGTTGGGCCTTTACCCTTGAAATCCTCCTTGGTAGGAATGGGGAAAGTTGTCAAAACCAGCTATTGGCTTTGGAAAACCATCCCTCCCTAGGAGGAATCCTTGGGTGCAGCTAGAGGCTTTCTAGTTTCAAGGGCGACCTCCTTGGTTTTTTTCTTTTTCCTTCTCAACTGCACCAACTTGTTCTGCCCCTTTTGGAGGACTGTTGGGAGGAGGAAGGTCCTTGGCAGGTATCTCTTGGATGGAGCTTGGATCTTTGGGGGCAGCGTCATCTTGGGAGATTAGGGGGTCTAGTGCTCAGATTGCAGGAGGAAAGTAGACATTCTTTGCTCTCCTAATTGTTGAGGAGGCCTCAACCCCAGCTAGGTTGAGGGCCTCATTCCACACTTGGAGGCAGTATGTTCTACACACCCCCGAGACCTCAGCCATGAGCGCCTCCTCGGTCTCTGCTACTCCCACGTCATAGCCATCCTGCTCAACTTGGTGCCTAGCCTTATCAGCCTCCTCTAACTTTTTCTTCAAGACCTTTATTTGCTCTTTAGCTGCAGCGAGCTCATCCTTAGCCTAACGAAGTTGTTTGCGCTAAGTCTCTGCCTGCTTCTCTGCCCCTTACAGAGCAACTTCAGTGCTCTTCTTCTCCATGTTAGCCTCAATGAGCTTGGTGTTCAGCTCTTTGAACCTTTTCTCGGTCACATTAAAGGCCTCAACATTGGCTATGCGCCTTGAGTCTTCATCCTTCATCTGCCTGTGGGAATTGGTCACCAATTCCTCGGCTTTGTACGCGGCTTAAACAGCTTGCCAAGAAAAAATATAATGATTAGAGAAAAGCATTTACGACCTTAAATATATATATATATATATATATAAGGGAACTAAGAGACTTACCAGCGCCAAGTCCCTCTTCAAACTAAGAAACACTTCATGTTTCTTCATGGACTTAAGGTTAGCCATGTCAGCAGACAACAGAAGAGCCTGCTCCACAGCATCAGCCACGTACTCAGCCTTCCCATGCTGGAAGTCCCTTATAGAAGCATTGGCAGGAAGGGCAGTTCCGTCCAACACAAAGGGGGGGGTTCTAGGTTGGTGCTGTGACTTGGCGGTCATGCCCCCTCTCTACCATTTGTCCTTCACTTGAGGACCTTGTATGAGTAGTTTTGGCAGCTTCAGCCCCTCTCTGGGGCTCAGCCTCCTTGATAGGATGGCATTTTCCTTCTTCCACCACCTCATTGCCCTTCAAGTCCCTCTTCCTCTTCTTATCAGCAGGGTCGAATTGTAGAGCTTGAGTGGATAGAGGGGTGGGAGGCTTGGTTTAGGCTGCCTTTCCTAGTGCGTTGCCTCCAACATGGGACTCTTGAAGGCTTGATCTTGTCTTGCGCTGCAGCACCATAACGTCTGGAATAGCAGTAGCTTCTTAGGTATAGCTTACTTGGGTTGGAAGGAGATGGACCAGCTGGGATTTCTGGGGACTGAGACTGGTTGAAGACCTTAAAGTCGTCCTCGAAGTCTGAAACTTCGACTACTTCCCCTCCTTCTTCTTTGATAACTAGTTAGGAAAGAATTGCTTCCTCCTCGACTACAAACTGGAAGGGTAGCTCTACTTGTTGTACACCTTCTGGAACGGGGCCAGTGTCAAGGAAGCCAGGGACTGCAACGTTGATTTGATGCAAACATGGGTCCCTCGCCTTGATCACACACTTGGGTGCCTAGAAACTGGACGAGATCGAGTTATAGCCAAGGATGAGGTGGGTTGCCCTTAATTGCTCGTCACTGTGGACAAAGACCTCAGCCTTAAGTACTTTGTTTAAATCTAGCTGGTTGACAAAGTTTATATTCGGGATAGCAGAGTGCTTATCTATAAAACCATCAAAAATCGAAAAACACTATTAGAAAAGCAGCACGAATCAGAGGAAAGTTAAATTACAAGTACAAATAGAAAAGATGAGCACGAAAATTGTTGGTCAGAAAAAGGGGATATTATTAGAAAAATAAACTTAGACTTAAGAACCCTACCTGGTGTCCCTTCTCTCGTCGAACAATGAAGGTCATCGTGCCATTCCCCTGAGACAATTAGATAATCCTTATTCATGCCTTTGTTGGACTCAGGGAGGCATGATATAAGCCTACCTCAAGAAACCTAGTTTTTAGATAGTACCCCTGCCCTGTCAAGTGGTGGCAGTTGTAAATTCAATTAATGTTGTGATGGGTGATGTTCACGCCCATCTTCTCATTGAGGCCGTCTACACTACCTAAGATCCTAAACATATTGGGGGCACACTGGGTGGGGGAAAGCCTATAAGCTATTAGATAATCCATAGTAAATCTACCCATAAAGATTCTCATTCCTCCTTCTATAAAGGCAATCATAGGGATTACTACTTCTCCCTCCTGCCTTGTGACTTACCATTCCTCCTATTTGCAATACCTAATAGAGACCCTTGGTAGGATTCTATATTGAGCTTTAAAGCTTTATGCCCTCTGGGGAGTCTACAAGGTAAGCAAATCTATCCATGTTTAAGAAAGGATTGAAGGTGAAAGGAAGGCGAAGGGAAATTAGCAGAGCTGAGGAGGGAAGGGCTCTAAATAAAGATAAGTAAAAATAATAATAATAATAATAATAAAATGTTTAAATGACTTATGCAAGGGAAAGAGATCTCCTTGGACTGGTTCTTGATATTTAAGAGTGCAAAAAGTGAAACGAATGAGGTCTTCAAGCAATATATGTATCAGAGGGAAAGGCAAGCAGGAGAATTCCCGCCCAAGTTCCAATGAAATTCTTGGCTGTTGGATCTTCATTGTACCGTAGAACGTGGGGGATATGGAGCCGCAGAAATTTAATACAAACGCGTCTCGGATGCCAAAGTAACAGGAGCGTGCTTTGGGCAGTTGAAAAGACACCTGCACAGACAAAGGCAGCGTATGAGAATAGTAGAATAATTATTGTAATATCAAAATCCTCATTTTTTTTTCAAGGAGTAAAAGAGGAGAATGTTGAGGGGCTATGTAGGGATGACAAGCCTAGAAATGTATATTGGCCTGTGGGCCCTGTCCGAGGACACTTAATAGTTTGAAGACGGGTAAACGTTTTCGTGGAAAGGCACACTAATGAAAAAAATAAGGGGTCTGGTCATAAGGGTCCAGGAAGGAGATTCGAGGGCAAATGCCACCTTGGATTAACAAAGCAGAGGTTAGAAGGGTGGGCATGTCCCCACGAGCAGCGTTTTGGGTGGTTATATTGGTAAGGACGAGCATCAGGAAGAGATAAGACGATGGGAAAGTAAGAAATATATAAGGAAAAGCTGCTTCCACCACATTGAATGCTCTGTAGCTAAGTCTCTGGCTGCATTAATATGGAAGTGATATCTGAACAGTGATATTCAACCTTACAGCTACCTCTAGAAAAACTTTAAGAAAATGCTGATAGGACAAGGATAAAAGTTAGACATCTGATCAAAATGTGGATGGCAGAGATGGAGCGAAGAAGGGTAATGTAAAGAAGAAGAATCCCATTGTAGGGGGGTATCTTAGAATTTGTAAAGAAAAAACACTGTGGCACTAAGAACTGTAATTGTAATCAAGCCTAAGAGAAACATATATTCAAGAACTACTCTCCTTGGACATTGCCGAGGAAGAATTTCTTTGCACAAAACTTTTTTATTTACTGTTTATCCTTGCTTTCTAACCATCTTTAGTCCATTGTGAGCTATGTCCACTTTATTGAAGCTTAGTTTTTAGCCCACTCTCTACAAATTCGTTGTATTGGGCTCTTTGTACCTTAATCTATTTACCTTTTGGGCTTAGGATACAAAACCTGCCCTTACAACTTTAATTGAGAGTTTAAACTCATTAAAATCATAATTTGACAAAATTGATATATATAATGGTATGATATGGTTACTATTTGAATTATTACTGTAGGGTCGGTTTTTGTAGCCCTAGCTCAAAGGATATGGGTTAAAGGCCCAACAAACCCAGAACAATGAATTTGTAGAGAGTGGATCGAAGGTTTAGGCGCTGGCCGGCGTTCACGAAGCATGAACTCCTTTCTTTTTTATTGAAAAAATACTTAGAACAGTTTACAACTGGGGGATGCTCCTCGGCCCATGGCCGATGAGGCTTTCCTCCCTCTCTCCTCCCCCAAAAAAGGACCCCCCCCTACATTTTGCTCACATTTCTTATATATCCTCATCTTCTTCCTCTTGTTGATCATCTATTGGCTTTCCTCCTGACCGCATATCCCATTAAGGGTCGTATCCATGCTCGAGTAGTTCACCCTGATCGATGTCGCCCTGGCAAGGGGTTACATCCCCATTAATGCGGCCAAAGGGGTTAGGTGAACGTATTCAATGCCGAGGTGACGGTTCGCCCAGAGCTTGCCCTTCTCCGTACTGAGGTCTCGGACGACCGAGGATAGGGTCACCCTCGGACCCGTTGTGCGTCCTCGGCGTGAGCCATTTGGGCCTGGGTTGAAGTGGGCCTTGGCTACTCGATTTTCTGGCCCCACAATAGCCCCTCAAAATCTTGCTGCACGCATCCTCGGGCGGGGAGAAGGATTTTGACATCCTCAGCCTCATCACCCCCCCCTTCATCAGTGCTGGGGCCCATTCACCTGCCAAGGGCACGTCGCTGACGTTTCGAAGCACGTAACGTGTCCATCATTAAATTCAGGCGGCTCTGTGCCTCCCACGTCCAATGAGGCGTTACCCATCCAACGGTGGAGATTCGTCTTGCATTTATGAGCGGGAAAACCCGCATGGTTCCTCGATTTGGGGTATAAATACCCGTACGAACCGCATCTTCCAGTTCCTCATTTGTAATCAAGAACATTCGTGCGCCCCTCCTGAGTTCAGCCACACTCTTACTAGCACCTTCAGCACAAAAGCCTGTCCGATGAGCCCTTTCCTCTTTCCTATAAGTCGCTCTGTCTCTCTTTGGCCTCTCTTTCTCTTTACCCTTTTTTTTACTTCGCCTGTTCTTTCTTAGTTCTTTTAGGCATATACTGGGATGGGTAGGTTTAAGAAATACGTCGATACTGAGGAGGTGATGGAGAAATTCATCACCGACTACAAAATTCCCGGCAATGTAAATCTGAGACATTGTGAGGACGGGGAGTGGCGCATACACAGGCAGGAGGGCGAGGTGGTGATTCCCATAGTCGCCTTCCTTGAAGGGGGATGACGATCCCTATGGGGCCGGTGATGAGGGATTACCTCATGCACTTCCGGTTGGCCCCCACCCAATGTGGGATAAACGTCTTTAGGATTCTAGGCTGTGTGGACGCCCTGAACGAGAAGATGGGGCTAAGGTTGACCCATCATGACGTGAACTGGTGTTACAACCTTCAGCTTCTTAAGGGCAAGTCGTACTACCTGAAGACGAGAGACGACAGGGTGCGGCTCATTCAGTGCCTCCCCGAGTCCAGCAAGGGGTTCTACGAGGACTTCCTCATTGTGTCAGAGGAGTGGCACGATGGCCTTCACTGCCCAACAATAGAGGGAATACCAGGTGGGGCAGTGGGAGACAGATAAGGTTTCAAGTTCTCGTCTTTTTTCTTTCCTTCTTACAAACGCGGTGGTGCTTTCCGTTTGCAGACCCGTACGCTTTTCAGCGTCACTTCCACCTGGTTAATCGGGAAGATTTGCAAAAGGTGCTGAGGGCGCCGGTGTATATAAACGAGGACAACAACCAGGTTAGGGCCGCCCACATAATTTTGGGTTATACACCTACCCAGAAATCGTTCCCGGTTCCGAAGCACGTCATCCTCGCCAACGATCCTCGGCTTTAGAGGATTACTGTGACCGAGGACGGATTTTCGTTCCCCGAAGAGCCATCCGACCAGGAAGCTATCACATTAGCCGTCCCTTCCTCTTCCTAGCTGTTCGCCGAGGGAGTTCCAGAGGGGGAAGGGGACGCGTTTGACATTTTCGCTCAGCTTGATCAGTCCGAGGATCCTCCCGGGGACTTAGGTGATCCCAATTTGAGCGAAGCAGAACTCCTTGCTTCAGAAGCCCCTCCTCGGCCGACAATGGGTTACAAGAGGAAGCCCACCACCAACTTGCTGGACCTGCTTGAGGGCCAGCCGGGGGAGTCCCAACAGAAAACTTCTACTCCTCCTCCGAAGGCTAAGTCGACTTCCGCTCAGCAGAAGCTCCCTCCTTCTTCTTCTCAGACGCGCTCGCCCTCTGGGACCGTGCCTGCGGGCCCTAAGAAGAAGAAGGATAAGGGTAAAAGGATCGTGGAGGATAGGACGGTGTCCTCACAGGAGGAGGACACTACTCTGCGGCCGTCCAAGCAACTTAAGATACGCGACCAGAGCTAGGAGAGGCAGGTCGTCGACATCACCTCCTCCGAGGTCCAGGCCTGGCTCCCGGCCCCGATGCTCCGTGGGGAGCCCTTGAGGGATAACGCCTCCCTCAGGGATTTCAACGAGGGCGAAGGTACGCGCGTGGCAGACGCATTAGAGAGGAGCCTGCTGCTCCCGGCGGACATGGCTGAGCTTAACTCTTTGACGAGCGAGCAGGTCTTCCTCAGCCTTAAGCGATATGTGGGGATGGTAAGCGCTATAACCTCGACTCTTCTCCCACTCTTTTTCTTTCATTGGGCTTATAGCACATTGGTTATTCTAGCAGACTGTCCAAGCTATCTTTAGGTTGGAGGGGGCGGCAAATGACCAGAAGGAGGACCTCAAACGAGAGCGTGCTTGGCGCTACCAGCCACCATGACCCTGAAGAATTCCGAGGCTGACCTCGCCAAGGCTCGAGAGGCTTTGACCGCGGTGACCAAGGAGCGGGGCAATGCTCTGTCCGATCTTGAGGGTGCCTAGAACTAGGCCAATGAGCAAACGAGGCGCCTGGGCGAGGCGCAGGACCAATTGCAGATCGCGAGGGATCTGATCGCTGATCTGCAGGCTAAGGCGGCAAAGGCCGAGGAGTCCTAGAGGGGGGCCGAATGGGCCAGAGACCAGGCTCTGCGGGCTAAAGACGAGGCTGACTACGGCAGGGAGATGGCCGAGCGTGCCAAGGAGGAGGCTGAGACCACAGCCTACGCTGATGGGGTGGCTGCGGTAGAGGCCGCCTACAAGGCTCAAGTCCCGGCGGTGTGTAGGCGATATTGTTCCCAGGTCTGGGCTGAGGCTCTCAAACAAGCTGGGGTGGAGGTCACGTCCGACCTGTGGAAGGCAGAGAACGTGTATTACCCCCCCGCTATCCGCGAGGCCGCCCCTGAGGACCCTAAGGTTGGGGAGATTGTTGAAGAGGTGCGGGCAGCTGAGCTGGGCGAGCCTTCGAGCGAGGAGGTGCCCCAAGAGGTAGTGGAGATCCCTTCCGATGATCCAAACCCCACTACTGAGGAAGCAGCTGCTCTCGCCGTACCCCCGCAGGCCGTCCCATCAGGCCAGGGCTCGGAGGGGTCAGGGGTTGCCCCTGTTCAGCCTGAGCAAAAGGAGTAGACTCCCCGGCGTCGCGGCTCGTCCTACTTTCACGTTGTCATTTCATTTTGTTGTGCTTCTCTTCTGTGTATTGTGGCTCCTGCCATGCAACTTTTACGAACTCATTGTTGTAATGCCAATTTACTCTTCCTTTATTTGAATTGCTTATTTGTGTATGCACTGCCTGCTTTTCCTTTTTTCCTTAGATTTGTACGATTTTAGCTTGAATTGTATGTCGGCCAATCACGCCAGTAACGATGATAAGGGGAGAGGACGTATGCATGGGCAGTTCTCTTGCGTCTCAAGGGCTAGGTGGGGCTTGGTCCTTTCCTCACTTGGGATATTTTGTAGTTAGCCTCCCTGTATGCCTGAGTCCGAGGGCTATGCAATGCCTTGGCTTTGTCTAGCGCTTTCATTTCTCTGTAAGTATCTAGTTTCCCCATAGGTTTGAGTCCGAGGACTATGCAATACCTTGGTTCTGTCTAGTACCCAGGTATAGAGGAGCGAGTAGTTTCCCCATAGGCCTGAGTCCGAGGACCATGTAGTGCCTTGGTTCTGTCTAACGCTTTCATTTCTCTGTAAGTATCTAGTTTCCCCATAGGTTTGAGTCCGAAGACCATGCAATACCTTGGTTCTGTCTAGTACCCAGGCATAGAGGAGCGAGTAGTTTCCCCATAGGCCTGAGTCCGAGGACCATGCAGTGCCTTGGTTCTGTCTTACGCTTTCATTTCTTTGTAAGTATCTAGTTTCCCCATAGGTTTGAGTCCGAAGACCATGCAATACCTTGGTTCTGTCTAGTACCCAAGTATAGAGGAGCGAGTAGTTTCCCCATAGGCCTGAGTCCGAGGACCATGCAGTGCCTTGGAAAAAAAAAAAAAAAAAAAAAAAAAAAACTATCCTAGGAGCTACTTAATTTTAAGGACGAGCTTGTCTTTTGCTGGAGCCTTGGTGGATCGAGCAGTGCTACTGCTGAGGATGTTGGGCCTTTACCCGTGAAATCCTCCTTGGTAGGAATGGGGAAAGTTGTCAAAACCAGCTATTGGCTTTGGAAAACCATCCCTCCTTAGGAGGAATCCTTGGGTGCAGCTAGAGGCTTTCTAGTTTCAAGGGCGACCTCCTTGATTTTTTTCTTTTTCCTTCTCAACTGCACCAACTTGTTCTGTCCCTTTTGGAGGACTGTTGGGAGGAGGAAGGTCCTTGGCAGGTATCTCCTGGATGGAGCTTGGATCTTTGGGGGCAGCGTCATCCTAGGAGATTATGGGGTCTGGTGCTCGGATTGCAGGAGGAAAGTAGACATTCTTTGCTCTCCTAATTGCTGAGGAGGCCTCAACCCCAACTAGGTTGAGGGCCTCATTCCACACTTGGAGGCAGTATGTTCTACACACCCCCGAGACCTCAGCCCTGAGCGCCTCCTCGGTCTCTGCTACTCCCACGTCATAGCCATCCTGCTCAACTTGGTGCCTAGCCTTATCAGCCTCCTCTAGCTTTTTCTTCAAGACCTTTATTTGCTCTTTAGCTGCAGCGAGCTCATCCTTAGCCTGACGAAGTTGCTTGCGCTGAGTCTCTGCCTACTTCTCTGCCCCTTATAGAGCAACTTCAGTGCTCTTCTTCTCCATGTCAGCCTCAATGAGCTTGGTGTTCAGCTCTTTGAACCTTTTCTCGGTCACATTAAAGGTCTCAACATTGGCTATGCGCCTTGAGTCTTCATCCTTCATCTGCCTGTGGGAATTGGTCACCAATTCCTTGGCTTTGTACGCAGCTTAAACAGCTTGCCAAGAAAAAATATAATGATTAGAGAAAAGCATTTACAACCTTAAATATATATATATATATATAAGGCAACTAAGAGACTTACCAGCGCCAAGTCCCTCTTCAAACTAAGAAACACTTCATGTTTCTTCATGGACTTAAGGTCAGCCATGTCAGCAGACAACAGAAGAGCCTGCTTCACAGCATCAGCCACGTACTCAGCCTTTCCATGCTGGAAGTCCCTTATAGAAGCATTGGCGGGAAGGGCAGTTCCGTCCAACACAAAGGGGGGGGGTTCTAGGTTGGTGCTGCGACTTGGCAGTCATGCCCCCTCTCTACCATTTGTCCTTCACTTGAGGACCTTGTATGAGTAGTTTTGGCAGCTTCAGCCCCTCTCTGGGGCTCAGCCTCCTTGATAGGATGGCCTTTTCCTTCTTCCACCACCTCATTGCCCTTCAAGTTCCTTTTCCTCTTCTTATCAGCAGGGTCGAATTGTAGAGCTTGAATGGATAGAGGGGTGGGAGGCTTGGTTTAGGCTGCCTTTCCTAGCGCGTTGCCTCCAACATGGGACTTTTGAAGGCTTGATCTTGTCTTGCGCTGCAGCACCATAATGTCTGGAATAGCAGTAGCTTCTTGGGTATAGCTTACTTGGGCTGGAAGGAGATGGACCAGCTGGGATTTCTGGGGACTGAGACTGGTTGAAGACCTTAAAGTCGTCCTCGGAGTCTGAAACTTCGACTACTTCCCCTCTTTCTTCTTTGATAACTAGTTGGGAAAGAGTTGCTTCCTCCTCGACTACAAACTGGAAGGGTAGCTCTACTTGTTGTACACCTTCTGGAACGGGCCTTCTGGAACGGGGCCAGTGTTAAGGAAGCCAGGGACTGCAATGTTGATTTGATGCAAACATGGGTCCCTCGCCTTGATCACACACTTGGGTGCCTGGAAACTGGACGAGATCGAGTTGTAGCCAAGGATGACGTGGGCTGCCCTTAATTGCTCGTCACTGTGGACAAAGACCTCAGCCTTAAGTACTTTGTTTAAATCTAGCTGGTTGACAAAGTTTATATTCGAGATAGCAGAGTGCTTATCTATAAAACCATCAAAAATCAAAAAACACTATTAGAAAAGCAGCACGAATCAGAGGAAAGTTAAATTACAAGTACAAATAGAAAAGATGAGCACGAAAATTGTTGGTCAGAAAAAGGGGATATTATTAGAAAAATAAACTTAGACTTAAGAACCCTACCTGGTGTCCCTTCTCTCGTCGAATAATGAAGGTCATCGTGCCACTCCCCTGAGACAATTAGATAATCCTTATTCATGCCTTTGTTGGACTTAGGGAGGCATGATATAAGCCTACCTCAAGAAACCTAGTTTTTAGATAGTACCACTGCCCTGTCAAGTGGTGGCAGTTGTAAATCCAATTAACGTTGTGATGGGTGAGGTTCACGCCCATCTTCTCATTGAGGCCGTCTACACTACCTAAAATCCTAAACATATTGGGGGCACACTGGGTGGGGGAAAGCCTATAAACTATTAGATAATCCATAGTAAATCTACCCATAGGGATTCTCATCCCTCCTTCTATAAAGGCAATCATAGGGATTACTACTTCTCCCTCCTGCCTCGTGACTTACCATTCCTCCTATTTGCAATACCTAATAGAGACCCCTTGTAGGATTCTATATTGAGCTTTAAAGCTCTTTATGCCCTCTGGGGAGTCTACAAGGTAAGCAAATCTATCCATGTTTAAGAAAGGATTGAAGGTGAAAGGAAGGCGAAGGGAAATTAGCAGAGCTGAGGAGGGAAGGGCTCTAAATAAAGATAAGTAAAAAAAAAATAATAATAATAAAAATGTTTAAATGACTTATGCAAGGGAAAGAGGTCTCCTTGGACTGGTTCTTGATATTTAAGAGTGCAAAAAGTGAAACGAATGAGGTCTTCAAGCAATATATGTATCAGAGGGAAAGGTAAGCAGGAGAATTCCCGTCCAAGTTCCAATGAAATTCTTGGCCGTTGGATCTTCATTGTACCGTAGAACGTGAGGGATATAGAGCCGCAAAAATTTAATACAAACGCGTCTCGGATGCCAAAGCAACAGGAGCGTGCTTTGGGCAGTTGAAAAGACACCTGCACAGACAAAGGCAACGTATGAGAAGAGTAGAATAATTATTGTAATATCGAAATCCTCATTTTTTTTTCAAGGAGTAAAAGAGGAGAATGTTGAGGGGCTATGTAGGGATGACAAGACTAGAAATGTATATTGGGCTGTGGGCCTTGTCCGAGGACACTTAATAGTTTGAAGACGGGTAAACGTTTTCGTGTAAAGGCACACTAATGAAAAAAATAAGGGGTCTGGTCATAAGGGTCCAGGAAGGAGATTCGAGGACAAATGCCACCTCGGATTAACAAAGCAGAGGTTAGAAGGGTGGGCATGTCCCCACGAGCAGCGTTTTGGGTGGTTATACTGGTAAGGACGAGCATCAGGAAGAGATAAGACGATGGGAAAGTAAGAAATATATAAGAAAAAGCTGCTTCCACCACATTGAATGCTCTGTAGCTAAGTCTCTGGCTGCATTAATATGGAAGTGATATCTGAACAGTGATATTCAACCTTACAGCTACCTCTAGAAAAACTTTAAGAATATGCTGATGGGACAAGGATAAAAGCTAGACATCTGATCAAAATGTGGATGGCAAAGATGGAGCGAAGAAGGGTAATGTAAAGAAGAAGAATCCCATTGTAGGGGGGTATCTTAGAATTTGTAAAGAAAAAACACTGTAGCACTAAGAACTGTAATTGTAATCAAGCCTAAGAGAAACATATATTCAAGAACTACTCTCCTTGGACATTGCCGAGGAAGAATTTCTTTGCACAAAACTTTTTTATTTATTGTTTTTCCTTGCTTTCTAACCATCTTTAGTCCATTGTGAGCTATGTCCACTTTATTGAAGCTTAGTTTTTAGCCTACTCTCTACAAATTCATTGTATTGGACTCTTTGCGCCTTAATCTATTTACCTTTTGGACTTAGGATACAAAACCTGCCCTTACAACTTTAATTGAGAGTTTAAAATCATTAAAATCATAATTTGACAAAATTGATATATATATATATATATATATATATAATGGTATGATATGGTTACTATTTGAATTATTACCTATTTTAGATAGGGAAAAGTTAAAATATATTTTTAAAAACTTTTGATGGATAAAGGAAAAAATAATTAATTGTTTCAACAGTTTTTTATATTTTTCCTAAGTGTGATATCAAGGCTTTCTCATAATTAATATGTCAAGTTATGCCATGTTACTAGTATGTCAAACAATGTGCCACATCACCATGAATATAGACCAGCTACCTCTCCATTAGGAATATAAATGACAAATTCTCTATCTCACTCTTTATGTTTCACTTTATGTTCCATCAATTATGATAAGTCGAGGATTTGTTTGAATTTATCAAAATTTAAAATGAAAAAAAAATTAAGCACTTGTCATATCATGATTGGTGAGTATAAAGTATAATACAAAAAGTATGTGACAGAGGATTTGGGAACCTTAATCCATGAGAATTGGGGGCAATCCACAAAGCCACCCTAAGCTCGCATCAAGAAATAGAACATGAAAACTTGAGCACAAGAGACAAACTTGACTAAGAAAGACGAGGCTCTATCTAGAAGCTTGAATGCGATATATGAATGCCATTGTCTCTGTTTATGGAAATCTATAATCATAAAGGGAAAATGTTTGAGCTATAAACTATTTTTCAACATTTTTTACAAACCGCTAATATGGTGAGTAGTTATAGGCAACTGAAAAAAAAAATGATATTAATGATAGGGCTAAATGAGAATCAGTAAAAATTAGTTATAATAACAATTTATAAAAATGTTATAAATAGTTTGTGGTTGTAACGTTACTCATTATAAAGTAACTAAACCTAGAATCCCACTCACAATAGAGCCAATCTCACCTAGAAATAGTTGGCATTACACCCCTCATTGAAAGACTATTTTGACCACAACAAAAGGATATTAAATTACATAAGGACTTGGTGTAAACCCATTGTTTTACCCCATCCAATAAAAATATGTCATATCATCATATTATCAAAGGAATTGACTATAAACTGCTTACCCTGAATGCCTTAGGTTACCCAGAAACTGATTTTAAATGGTGGAATCAGTTGCTCGAAAGTTTTACAAGTTAAAAATTATCTCATACTAAAATTTTTAAATTAATGGATAACTAAAACATAATCATTATTAAACAGATATTGTAGGGTGCTTAAAATCTTCCTCAAACATGTTTCAATAGTTCATGTAGCTCTTTTGCTTTGGTAGGCATGTCATCGACTAGTCAGCCATTGGACCACTAATTCATCATCAATGGTTAGAAATTATAAATTGTGATTGTATAAAATAATCTTTTAAATACTTTTTCTTTTCTTTTTTTTGAGAATCAATCTTTTAAATACTTATTTCGTAACTAAAAAATAAATCATTTGACCATTATGGATCTTTAAACATTGATAAACATATGCTTGGGTGGAATATAAATCTTTTTTTAAAAAAATGAACTCTCTGTATTTAATTTTTTCAATGAAACTATGAATTTAATTGTTACATAAGTAATTTCACCAAAACAAAACAAAATGGGAATTCATAGTTGTTACCTAAAAGGTAGAAATCAAAAGATTCAAAACTGTTGTATTTCATAATTAAGAATTAAGGTGCTAATAAAAGTAGCGACTCAAAAATTATGCAAAAGAAATAATTTACAAATTTTCATTATTGTTAACTCTCATCTTAAATTCAGAATTAACGAGCACGCCCTATATAATCAAATCTACAGGCTACCAGTCTACCACTTTTATTTGAAGTTGCATTATTGGATAAGGATTTATCAAGGTGGATGGAGAGAGAGGTGCAAGTGTTTAAAACAAAAATTATCTCTTGCTGTAAAAACACGATCAGAATATAATGGAAAAGAATCTCTAGCTTATCATCAATCACAATGACACAAATTATAAATTTTTTTTTTTTTTTTTTTTTTTGCATCACCACCAATCTTTCATAGAACGATTACTTAGAACAGTCGCCTGTTGCGCCGGCCGGCGCGCTAATCCTTCCCACAGACGGCGCCAATTGTAGGGTCGGTTTTTGTAGCCCTAACCCAAAGGATATGGGTTAAAGGCCCAACGAACCCAGAACAATGAATTTGTAGAGAGTGGATTGAAGGTTTAGGCGCTGGCCGGCGTTCACGAAGCATGAACTCCTTTCTTTTTTATTGAAAAAATACTTAGAACAGTTTACAACTGGGGGATGCTCCTCGGCCCATGGCCGAGGAGGCTTTTCTCCCTCTCTCCTCCCCCAAAAAAGGACCCCCCTACATTTTGCTCACATTTCTTATATATCCTCATCTTCTTCCTCCTGTTGATCATCTATTGGCCTTCCTCCTGACCGCCTATCCCATCAAGGGTCGTATCCGTGCTCGAGTGGTTCACCCTGATCGATGTCGCCCTGACAAGGGGTTACATCCTCATTAATGCGGCCAGAGGGGTTAGGTGAACGTATTCAATGCCGAGGTGACGGTTCGCCCAGAGCTTGCCCTTCTCCATACCGAGGTCTCGGACGACCGAGGATAGGGTCACCCTCGGACCCGTTGTGCGTCCTCGGCGTGGGCCATTTGGGCCTGGGTTGAAGTAGGCCTTGGCTACTCGATTTTTTGGCCCCACAATTACCTATTTTAGATAGGGAAAAGTTAACATATATTTTTAAAAACTTTTGATGGATAAAGGAAAAAATAATTAATTGTTTCAACAGTTTTTTATATTTTTCCTAAGTGTGATATCAAGGCTTTCTCATAATTAATATGTCAAGTTATGCCATGTTACTAGTATGTCAAACAATGTGCCACATCACCATGAATATAGACCAGCTACCTCTCCATTAGGAATATAAATGACAAATTCTCTATCTCACTCTTTATGTTTCACTTTATGTTCCATCAATTATGATACGTCGAGGATTTGTTTGAATTTATCAAAATTTAAAATGAAAAAAAAATTAAGCACTTGTCATATCATGATTGGTGAGTATAAAGTATAATACAAAAAGTATGTGACAGAGGATTTGGGAACCTTAATCCATGAGAATTGGGGGCAATCCACAAAGCCACCCTAAGCTCGCATCAAGAAATAGAACATGAAAACTTGAGCAAAAGAGACGAACTTGACTAAGAAAGACGAGGCTCTATCTAGAAGCTTGAATGCGATATATGAATGCCATTGTCTCTGTTTATGGAAATTTATAATCATAAAGGGAAAATGTTTGAGCTATAAACTATTTTTCAACATTTTTTACAAACAGCTAATATGGTGAGTAGTTATAGGCAACTGAAAAAAAATGATATTAATGATAGGGCTAAATGAGAATCAGTAAAAATTAGTTATAATAACAATTTGTGAAAATGTTATAAATAGTTTGTGGTTGTAACGTTACTCATTATAAAGTAACTAAACCTAGAATCTCACTCACAATAGAGCCAATCTCACCTAGAAATAGTTGGCATTACACCCCTCATTGAAAGACTATTTTGACCACAACAAAAGGATATTAAATTATATAAGGACTTGGTGTAAACCCATTGTTTTACACCATCCAATAAAAATATGTCATATCATCATATTATCAAAGGAATTGACTATAAACTGCTTACCCTGAATGCCTTAGGTTACCCAGAAACTGATTTTAAATGGTGGAATCAGTTGCTCGAAAGTTTTACAGGTTAAAAATTATCTCATACTAAAATTTTTAAATTAATGGATAACTAAAACATAATCATTATTAAACAGATATTGTAGGGTGCTTAAAATCTTCCTCAAACATGTTTCAATAGTTCATGTAGCTCTTTTGCTTTGGTAGGCATGTCATCGACTAGTCAGCCATTGGACCACTAATTCATCATCAATGGTTAGAAATTATAAATTGTGATTGTATAAAATAATCTTTTAAATACTTTTTCTTTTCTTTTTTTTGAGAATCAATCTTTTAAATACTTATTTCGTAACTAAAAAATAAATCATTTGACCATTATGGATCTTTAAACATTGATAAACATATGCTTGGGTGGAATATAAATCTTTTTTTAAAAAAATGAACTCTCTGTATTTAATTTTTTCAATGAAACTATGAATTTAATTGTTACATAAGTAATTTCACCAAAACAAAACAAAATGGGAATTCATAGTTGTTACCTAAAAGGTAGAAATCAAAAGATTCAAAACTGTTGTATTTCATAATTAAGAATTAAGGTGCTAATAAAAGTAGCGACTCAAAAATTATGCAAAAGAAATAATTTACAAATTTTCATTATTGTTAACTCTCATCTTAAATTCAGAATTAACGAGCACGCCCTATATAATCAAATCTACAGGCTACCAGTCTACCACTTTTATTTGAAGTTGCATTATTGGATAAGGATTTATCAAGGTGGATGGAGAGAGAGGTGCAAGTGTTTAAAACAAAAATTATCTCTTGCTGTAAAAACACGATCAGAATATAATGGAAAAGAATCTCTAGCTTATCATCAATCACAATGACACAAATTATAACTTATGACATTACAATAAATTTAGAGACACAAATTTTGTCATAATTTTGTTTACATCTTTCTAAAGTGGTTAACTATAAATAGTAGAAGTGATTATTCACTGCTTACGATAATTTCATCAAATTGTGGAAAAAGCTTTGTCATCATTAAAATAAAATGAGAGAGGTCTACACCTTATGAAAATGAAAAAAAACACAAATATTATAGGTGTTTGATGGCAAGTTGCTTAATGGTTGATTGGTTTCCATGCATTAAAGACCCCAACATCACATGCAACTTTTTTGGTTAGGTGTGAATGTCACCACCAACCTCATATTGTTTTTAGTCATGATCGAATATGATATAGAGTTGTAACTTGCATCATTGTTTTAAATGAATGTATATTCATTTGGTCTTAACAATGTCCATTAAACTCGGCAGACACAAAGTCACAACTATCTCGATTGCTACACAATATAAGTGATATTAGAGAAGAACCATAAGAATTATTAAAGGGACTTGTATTGGTCGGACGTCACCAACCAATAAGTCCTTTAAGAATTGTTGTAGCCATAAAAAAAAGTTCTAACCAGTGCATTCATTAAAAAAAAAAAACGTTCCCACAAATAAAATGTCTAGCTAATAAAATTGGTAGTCAAAACACTAATTCAGAAAAAGATGCCCATTGTTACAAAGCGAAGAAATCTTATGCACAAAACCAACACATCAATAACAATCTCAACACTAAGACATAGAAAGGAAGAATCCAACACAACACTGGTATTAACAAGACACAAGATTAACGATGAAATGCAAGAGGAATAATTTCTCAGGCTCTAGACTTGAATGGGATGGCTCTGATGACTATTTGGTGGTAAAGAGCAGCCAGTGCAGCTCCGATGAATGGTCCCACCCAGAAGATCCACTGAAGAAGCAAGAAAACAAGCAATAGATATCAGTGATCAGACCATTTAGTTTAGTTATATAAAAATTAATTTACCCATCCAGAAGTATATGAATGTGACGACTGTCCCCTTTTTTTTTTTTTTACTCACATGGTCATCCCATGCGTGGTCTTTGTTGTAGATGATGGCGGCCCCAAGGCTCCTGGCAGGGTTGATGCCGGTTCCGGTAATGGGAATGGTTGCCAAGTGCACCAAAAACACTGCAAATCCAATTGGGAGTGGAGCCAAGATCTGCACAGTTGAACTCAGAAAATAAGAACCATATATTTCCTTATACAGCTGCAAATAAGTATCACATATTACATGGGATCTTTTTAGACCATATTTGTGAAAGTAACTTCTCATAGTCATACCATTTGGTTATCATATATTCATATTTGGAAGGCAAGAAAGTAATAAATATCCCTGAGCAAGTCTCAGTACAGTAGCAAAAGATTAAGGATCACAGCCCATGCCACTCAAAACCAAAAAAAAAACCATATTTAAGGTATTTAAGTTCCTTGAAAGCAACTTTTGTACAAGGACCTTAATCTTTTGTTGAACCAAATGCTATCCAAAATCATGGAAGACAAGACGAAAATCATGCTCAACAAAACATCAATTCAAGTGGCAATGTAGCACCCAGAAGCTATTAAATTATCATCAATATTAGTCCAAGCACATCTTCACATTGAATAAGTAAAAATCAAAATAGTGCAAAATCATTTTCAGATAAATTTTACTTTCACAAACTCTTAGGTGGAGAATAAAGTAGGATTTTTTGTCCAAGAATGAAGTAGGATTAGCTTCTGACTCAATTTTTGTCCTGAAGGTTCCAAGTGGAGGTTCCCATATTAATTCACACAGAGCCCAAACTTGTCTTGAAATTTACACATTTCAACTTCAACTAACTTTTTTTTTTTTTGGTGAGAATCAACTTCAACTAACTTTAAAAGGGTAAAACCTGCCCGACTAGAGACTAGACAAGCTCACATACTAGCTTGGTCCTTCTTGAGTAGCAGTAATTTCATGCTATTAAGAGAAGAATACAAAGCTTCCAATGGATAGAATAGAATGTTAACTTAAATTCTAGCTACCGTACACACCTGAAACCAATGGATTTCAGTTTCGAACCCACATTGTGAATCCCCATGACCATTTTTTTTCCAGAAAGGTTTATACAAATTATCACAATGATGAATTTGGTGAAATAAAAATATTGGGTGAAAAAGTATCAATGCTTGAGTCAATATGAAATTGATATTAACTTGACTAACATATGTTGCAGATATATATATATATATATATATAAATGAGGGAAGTATTAATTAGGACATTCCTAGGCACCAAAAACTAAATATATGATTCTACACGTCCTAGTATCTGTACCACCGCTCCAAGCACTGTGATAACTGTTGTACCTCTAGTTGTTACTAAACAATTTGAAAGGGTTCACCACACAGTCAAACGTGGCATTATATTAATAAGAAATGGCAACACAACAAGTTTTAGAGAGCTTTTTAAAAAAAAATCCGAATTAAAATTCTCTGGAACGTTAATCATTTATCAGAACATTCAATATGATTTATAATACACATAATACACGTGCATAATACACGTGCCTAGCCAAGAATTTATAGAATAAGAGAAAGCTCAAAACATTGACAAGTCTGAGGCATTTTGCCTAGTCATCACATACAGCAAACAGTCAACAAGACCATCACCAAGGCACATGATCCACAGGCAGTGCTGGCCCAAGATAATTTGAGTGATACTGATCGTTCATTTATTATACTTAAAAGATATTGATAATATTCCTATCACATTAGTTTGTAAGTTTTGTGTCATAAAATTTGTATTAACTTTAGCATTTTTCAATCATTTAATGGAGATTAGGTTGCATTTCTATTAATTCTTTTTTTTTTTTTTTGGAGAAAATGCTAAACTTACTATAAATTTTATTACAAAAAATTTTACAAATTAATGTGACAATGAAGTAACACTTCAACAAAAGAATAAATAAGTATTGAATTATTTTTGGTGACGTGTCAATTTATAGGACTTGTGTAATAAAATTTGTAATATACTAACATAACTCTAATATTTTAGACTTCAAGATAAATAAATAAATAACACTAACTCACATTTTTCTTTAATTAAAAAAAAAAAAAAAAAAAAAAAACCCATATCCTTTCCCTGTTAGGGAGCCTTAGGCCATGGCCTATGCCTAGGGCCTGCCCCGTCCACAGGTGAACCCCACGTGACAGACAAAATTTGGCTCATGCTTGGAAGTCATCATTACTAGAGGGTTCCACAAAAAAGCACATGGGAACATGATATTGAGAACTGCTCACGCATGCACAAACATGTGTTTGGTGGCAAAGCATGCTGCATGCACCCAGAGGGTGATACGTGTCTTTGTGCATAAGACTTTGTATATAAAAAGTGTGCAAACAACACAGCCCAATAAAAGCATCCACATATTATCAAAAAATAAAAGCATTCCCAAAGACTTTCCTAGGGCCATAGGGGTAAAGAGGAGTCAGAGCTTAGCCACCACCGAAAAATTAATGAAGCAACATCTTGCTTCAATATTGAATCATAATGTCATCCAAATGAGTACTAAGAGCTTCTTTACACATGCATTGAATAATTCAAACAACAATTAAAATGTACTTCTACTATCTAGTACAAGTTGTACAGGTATATTGAATTAGTGCATTACAATAAAACAAGTTGTACAGATACATTGAACCTCAACTGATATCTCAAACGCTAGTAATTTCAAAAATAACCTGGCTATAGGTGAGATTTGCATTTTCTTCTTAATAAAGAAAAAAATATATTGTGTATTTGGTGCAAACTGCTTATTTTTCTGTAATAATGCCACCTTTCACTAGCTACACAGTGGTTGAATTTGTTGTTTCTATGAGCAATATATGAACATGTGAGAAGAATAGGCTATAATCAAATTCCCAACATTTTCCCATAAAATTTTAGATTAAATAAGTGGGTTCATTCTATTTCCAGCTGACCAAATATTAAGCATAAGTGAAACCCTTAACAAACATTGTAAGACAGATATCAATCGGCTAGATTAATAAAGTGCGTTGAAACTAAATCCAAGCAACAACATAAGGGAGTTACAAGCATGTGCGCGCGCGCCTACACACACACACACACACACACACACACACACACGAGAGTTAAATATTGATAGACAAAGAAACAGAGAAAATACTTACAGGGACGTGGGAGTCTCTAGCATTTCTCTTAGCATCAGTTGCCGAGAAAACGGTGTAGACAAGAACAAAAGTTCCAATGATCTCAGCACCAAGGCCATCCCCCTTGGTGTAGCCATGGTTCACTACATTGGCTCCACCACCAGAATTTTCAAACAGTCCCTTTTCAAAGCCTTTCACCACGCCTGCGCCGCAAATGGCACCAAGGCATTGCATCACTATGTAGAATATTGCTCTTGTCAAGGAAAGTTTCCTTGCAAGGAAGAGACCAAATGTCACTGCTGGGTTTATGTGTCCACCTGTCCAAACCCACAAGAGCATAAGAAGGTTAATACTACATAATCAACTAAACAAGGCATTGCAGCCTGAGTTAGAAAAATTGTCTAAACAGTAGGACAAAGTTTAGAAATTTGTCCAAGATCTGTATTTTTCAAAGTTAGAATGAGATATGTATTTGATTTCTTTTTTCTTTTTTCTTTTCCCCTGGGGATGGAAATGGGTTGGGTCTGATGGGCTTTCTAACCTGACCCGACCCTTAAGCCCGGTAGGGTTTGAAAAGGATTTGGCTTTTTATTTTTTTTTTCTTCCCTTTCCCTTAGTAAGTATTTGAATCTGACCTGCTTATGTACTTAAATTACTAAAATACCTGTTACAAATTTTCTTTCCAAAAAATTACTGAAAGTGCTTAGTGTGCTTACTAATGCTTAATTTTTTAAATTGTATTTAAATGTTCAATTTTAGGTTAACCTGACCTGATTATATCCTTTCGATCTAATTCATGGTAAAATAAACGTGCCTGGGTCTCCCTAATATAAAAATTGATAGGGTTTTGTATGTAAAATATTAAGAAGCTAGGGCCATCTACCTCATCCATACTTTTCCTCCGATTTTCAAGGGGTCCAAAAAATTGTTATTTGTTAAGGTAACAGTGGAAAATTTCAGATCTGCCATTTCTACTAGTCAAAGAAAAAAGCTGTGACAAAATTTGAAGAAAAAAAAAACCTCCAATACACATAAAGACTTGACCTTTTTATTCTATGTGCCCCAGTTTTCCCAGCAAACAAAAAGGCAACTAAAAATGGAAAAATCCACTACAAAAAACCACAAACCTCCACTCCGGTAGGTTGACAGAAGAAAAAACAGCTTGAAAAAACTAAAAAGACCATATTTTTACCATGTTTCTTAACAAACAGATCACAACCAAGAAATTTTGTACATGTTTCAAACACAAAAGCTTCTCAAAAAAAGAAAGAAAAAGACAAGCCCAGAAAGAGAGAGAGAGTGTGTTATACCTGAGATACCAGCAGTGCAGTAAACAAGGGCAAAGATCATACCACCAAAGGCCCAAGCAATGCCCTGAACACCCACAGAGGCACACTTGTTGGTGGTCCTAGAGTAACCCATGACAGTGAGGATGGTGATGTAGAGGAACAAGAAGGTGGCTATGAACTCAGCAATCCCAGCCCTCCAGAAAGACCAGGAGTGGAGCTCACCAGGCTCAAACAATGGTGCTGGTGGTGGCTCCTTGTAGTCCTTGTCTGTCTGTGCTGAGGTCCCTATGGGTTGCCTCTCTGAGAACTTGTTTGCTCCAAGCTTCACATCCTCTTCTTTCCCCTCCATTTTTTTTTTCCTTCTTCTTTCTTGTTCTACTGTACTACTCTCTCTCTCTCTCTCTCTCTCTCTCGGAATATTGTGAGCAAGTTCTCTCAAAGGTGAAAGCTTTTTTTGTAAGCACTGAGCAGGAAGATGGTTGGGATTGAGTGGAGTGATTGATTTATAGTGGAAAGTAGAAACTATGTTAAAAAAAAGAAAAAGAAAAAGAAAAAGAAAAAAAGAGTGGGTAATTACTAATTATCACAAGTGTCCTTTGCGTGTCTTACTAAATGATTAACAATGCAATAAAAAAGGCATATAATTTCACTGTCAATTTAACGTGTTAAAATGTGATAGGTTCATGATAAAAATAGTGTAATGATAATTTATGTAACAGTAAAAAATAAAAAATAAAAAAGTATTTTCATCATAAAAACAAGATTTGAAATTGAGTGTGTTGTTAAAGATTTCACAGGTATATTTATATCATTCACACCCTTTTCCTGTGCTTTTTATTTACTAAATGTAGGTTTCTAAAAAAAAAAAAATTACTAAATGCCAATTTTTTTCAGGTATATTTATATCATTAGCTAGGGGTGTGCAAAAAATCACCAACCTATTAAACTTGACCCGACCCATGGTTGAGTCAATTTTTAAGACTTAGTTGTTAGGTTGGTTACCAAAAAAAAAAAAAATTATACCGGGTCGGGTTGAATTTGAGTCATAAAATTACAAATCCGCCAAACCCAACCCACCCACCCATATTTAATAAATATTAAAATATATTATATATTTAATAATTTAAAAAAATCAACTGTAGGCACCTTTTATTATAAATATATATATAAATATATATAATATATATATATATATATATATATATATATATATATATATATATTTATAATTAAAAAAAAAACAGATGTAGAGCAGCACTTCCTCGGTTCCTCCTACTAATACTAATTTAATGTTATATATATATATATATAATATTATATAATTAATAATTTTTTTTAAATAACCATTCTTCCTATCCTATATAAAAGTAATTAGTTCACACAAATCCTAATAAATTACTATTGTTGTTTAGTCATTAGTGTTGTTTGCCTTTAAGGAGTTAATTGATACCAATCTTTAGGTTTTTTTAATATATTAATATTAATATATTTTTTTCTACTCAATTTAATAATAATAATAATAATAATAATAAAATTTGTCAAACCATGGGTTCAACTCGACCCATGTGGGTTGGGTTGGGTTGAATTTTTTTTGACCCATCATGGTGGGTTGGGTCAAAAAATTCCTCAACCCAACCCAACCCGATCCATGCACACCCCTATCATTCCAGTCTCTGTTTACAAGTATTCTTAACTCAATTTCAAATCTTGTTTTTATTTAGTAAATACCAATTTTTTCAGTCTTTTTTTTGGTAGGGTTTTTTTTTTTTTTTTTAAATATATAAGATAGAAATTTTATTCTAATCTAATATAAGTGTTATATATATATTGTAAAACTCCCTTCTGAAAACCTAAACTCTGGCCCTTACCCCCTACTCCAAAGCCCTACTCCACAAGCACTTAATATTTGTGAAGTGACTATCGCGCTAAGAGTGCGCGTGGTAGATAATTTTTTTTTTTTTTAATAAAAGATCAAATATAAGGGCTCATTAGTCATTATACTTAAAAATAATAGTTTAATTCCTTCACCTAGAAAAAGCCAAAAAAAATTTTAAAAAAAGAAACCCAAATAATAGACCTTAATCATTTCATTGATCGGTGGTTTTTTTTTTTTACAAAAAAAAAAAAAAAAGTATTATTACGTCCACAACATTTTCAAACCAAATTCTAAGTGACAGGTTGTTATAGGTTGTTAGTGACGAGGCAATAAAGTAATTTCAGTGATAAGTTCAAATTAGAACCAATAACAATTAACTACCTATGATTTGTTGTGAAAATGTTATAGACGTATCACTTCTCTTTTTAAAAATTCAAGTTAGGGGGTGCATTGAGTGCGCAATTGTTAATAAAATATTTTAAGAAAGTTTTGCTTCTCAAAAAAAAAAGTTTTGATACAATTTTATCAGAAATATAAAAAGCCATCAAAAAAATTAATTATTTTTTATTTTTTCATAAAAATTTTCTAAAATTATATCCTTAACCAGTGCTTTTAGGACATCAAATAACTTTTTCAAATATATTTATATATATATATATATCAAATGTTCGAGAAAGTAATAATGCTAGTACAACACACATTTTGTTACAATTGTTCTAAATGACAAATTATGAATGATAAAGAAAAATATGTGTATTTTTATAATCATGATAAACAATTATTTACAGCCTACTGAATAAAACATATAAGAGAATTGTAGTAAAATATGCGAAAAATATTTGGTACAACACACCTTTTGTCGCAGTTGTTTTACATGGCAGACCATAGATGAGAAGAAAAATATATCTATTCTTGTAATAGAGGATATACCAGAGAACTGTAGTAAAGTATGCCCTAAAATATTTGGTACTAATATTAATGTTATGGAAAAATGCCTTTTCTTTTTTCTTTTGCTTTGGTATTCAGAGGATTAATCCAGAGAGATGTTTCTGGAAAGTGCAAAAAGATAAAGATTGCTCTGTCACAATTATAAGGATGCTGTGCTGTCCTTATCTTTTTGCACATCTTTTCTTAATCCCCACTCCTCACCTTTTTCATTATTAAAATCACTTACCATTACACTGCTGGCTTTTACACAATCATGCCGAAACAATGTGGGGACAAAATTGGTCATATCACTGCACTTGTGCTATAGTGCTATACACCAGAGATTCTAGAGTACAGTCGATGATCAGATTCTATGATAAACGGCTAGGATTCAATGATGGGTGAAAACACCACCACCACCACCACAGAAATATATTCTATGGTTGAGAAAATTTAGCCGTTACTTTTAAGACCGTTGTGATTTTTTTGAGAATCAAGACCGTTGCGAAATTGAGAAAAGGGGTCACGAGTACTGACTAGTCATGCCTAGAAAGAATCAATGGTTTGGACTTTAGCTAGGTAGCTGGTAAAGTTAGGTACACCATAACTATATTATAAACAAGGGAGCCTCACGCAACATAACGTGGGCCACGCTTTACGGCTCACTACACTGTAGTTTTCATGAAAATTTTTGGGTATAGTCCAGGAACCAGTGTCTCATGAAATTCCGTTCTGCTATTAACGAACTTTTATTTTTGATATCCACCCCCATATCATATGATATAGTAATAGAATGTTTATTAGTGTTTATTACACTAATTATTGTGCGTTTGGATTGGACTTTTTGTTTCATTCGCGAGTTTTGACTTTTACGTTTTTAGTATGTCGTATAGATATTGTTTGCTTTTCTGTCAAATTTAGCAAAATATATATTTTTAGATAAATTTAGATCTCACAGCATTATTTACATTTTAAAAAATTATTTACAATGTTTTCAGTAATAAGTTTTCAGTTCTGATAAGCCAACAAGATCGACGCCACCCACCCAGAAACATTTGGACTGAGCGACCGTTCACAGAGGAATCTTTTCTTCTCTGCGCCCTCGTCTCTTATACACACACTGTACCCCAGCACAGGTACGGCAGAAAGCCCACGATGCGTGTCATCCCCTTTTCTGATCTTTGGACCTACGAGGCAATTGCGAGCTCCAGAGCCCAATCCACTTGGGTTACAAGCCCGCGTTACAGAGCTCGGTATAAGTTTTCAGTTTTCAGTAAATAAACGGTATCCAAACACACTCTTAATGCTTACATTTTTGCACTCGACAAAAATCAATTGAAATTTTAATTTGAAGCCATGTTTTCTAACTTGAAAATCATTATGCTATATATTTCTATTATACTGAAATCGTTATGCTAATTATACCTCTATTATACTTGAAGTCACAACTTTCAATTGATCATTTGATTTGGATATTATATATCTTTATTATGCTGGTATTTGTTTAAGAACAATTTATTTAGTTTTTTTGTTCAAAATGTATTAAACTATATTTGTACTTTTTAAAAAGTAAAAAAAATTGGGGTTTCAAAACACTCCACATCATATTATCTATTTTATCATACATTTTATTAAAATATCAAATTTTCTTAATTTTTTAGTTGTTTCTCTTTTTCACATAGCAACCACAATCCACTCTTTATCTTGTGTAAAATTATACAATTACTGTAGTAAACTTATAAATTTCTATAATTATACATTCATTTATGTGGGTTATTTTTAGAAAAAAAAATATAAATTTTACACTTTTTTTTATTATACACTTACTTATGTTAATGCTCTTACACAACTAAAATAATGGCCGGGCAAGGCATACAATGGATTATAGGCTAAAACAATATTGTTGTTATTATTATTATTATTATTATATAAAAAGTTTATTATTTATTGCACTACACAACTCACAATAACGCTGGACTCTTCTGGCAAGGTACCCTCCTCGCGTGTAATGCCAATTATGGCCCTCTGCCAATCATGGTGAGTTAGCGACTAATTATTTTAAGCAACCACAGGCTTTTTTTTCCCCCAAAAAATTTTCAAATTATTTTAAGCAAAAATATCAATTTGTTCCTTACACTGGAGGTCACTATCAATTTAGTTTTAATATCGTGGTAGCAATTAATTTGGTCATATTAGTTAATTTAGTCTTTATATTTTAGTAGTAATCAAATTGGTCCATGTTGTTCTTAACATTTAATTAATTTGGTTATTGTTATTTTCAATTTGCAATCATTATGGGTTTGAAAGTTTCTTTAATTGCTAATTTGATGTGTTTATTGGAATTGGAGATTGGTAAATTTGATTTGTGTTTTTGTGTTTGGTTATCAAGCAAGTACAAGAAAAATTA
This sequence comes from Quercus suber, assembly GCF_002906115.3. Lineage (NCBI taxonomy): Eukaryota > Viridiplantae > Streptophyta > Magnoliopsida > Fagales > Fagaceae > Quercus > Quercus suber. The sequence goes on from NW_027070075.1 coordinate 103,559, forward strand.
TTGATTACAAGTTGAAAATAACATATATCAAATTTACTGCTACCAAAATGTAGAGACAAAACAATAACCCCAAAATATAAAGTCCAAAATAGTACTTTCACCATTATTTTATACAATTATTTAAAGTGCAGCATAGTGGTTGGAAACTTGAGATGAGTTGTAGACCCAAACATCCTATGTTTGATTTGTTGAAAAATTTAGACTCTGGTTAATAGAATTAACAAATTTTAAACTCAAGTTGTTAATTAGATATATCATGAATAATCCTTAGTTAAACAAATAAACATCAACATCATATCAAAATCATGCACAGCGGAATAGTAAATAAGACAAGATATGATGATTCAGGAAAATCAATGAAACAAACTAGTTTCATAGTAAAAAACCTAAGGAGAAACCTTCCCAAAAAACAATCTACTATAATAAAGAGAAGTTTCAGATCTAGTACAAAACTTTTATCCCTAAACTCTACAATCCTAGTAAATAAACTTACAGCAAAAATCTTCTACCATTTCAAAACTTATGAACTCTTCAATATATGAACACTCCACCCACAATCACAATTGGAATCTCCAATTGACTTCAAGAACCTCTTGAAGGTTTCCCTCACAGTAGCACGTCTGTAGTGGTTGCTATGACTTCAGCTTCTTGACCAATGGAATCTTCAAATCTGCATTGAAACTCTTTGGTTTGGTGAAATAGAGAAAACTTGGTTACAAAACCCTGGCAGCATAAATGGAGTGTTTTTCTCTTTGAAAAACCTTCTAATAGATGGCTTATGATGTCCTTTAAATACCAGTTCAAACAGATCTCAATTTGGGCTTCAAACGAATAAGTTATGGGCTTTTTCGCGTTGCTGATTTTTGCTAATCCACGAAGCTCGATCTATCGAGCTGCTATCAAGCTTCTATCGAGAACAAAATCTCGATTTATCGAGCTGCTATCAAGGAGACAATAAGTTTCAACTTCTATCGATCTACTATCAAGGTACATGCTAAAAATGTATTTTTCTTGAGCTTTTCTTGAGCAAATTTTGTGTTTTCAACTTGGTTTTCAATTGTAACTTTAAGACGCATCAAAACTCAATAAAAGACACATAATTTGACATAGTTTGACAATACCAAAACACATTAACCTAACATGATCTTCATTAGAAATTCCCCTAGAAATGATACATAATTCTAGCAAGTGAAGTTGTGTAACCTAGTTTACCTCTAAGGAGTGGATCCAAAATGTCCTACTTTGATGAAGCTGATAAATTTTATCCAAGAAATGAAAATAGTACGGATTCAATTTCTCCAATTACAAATGAGTAGTTCTAAGACCATAAACTATTTCACAACTCTTTTGTCATAGCTCTCACATAGTAAATCCATAATTTTTTTCATACTTTCATAGATACTCATAATTTTTTCCATCATTTATACTCTACCACGTCACAATTGTAAAAAAAAAAATTGTAAAATGATTTGCAATACTAAACTTTTTCATTACAAACTAATATCTTAACAATTTTTTTTTCCCAAAAAAGCATCTTTCATGTTGCCATTTGTTCCCCACCCCCCTCCTATTATAAAAAAGGGTCCGGTTAATGTATGCCTTTTGGAAAAAAAATTTATTTAGAATTGAAAAAGCTGTCAAAACAATTAATTACTTTTTTGTTTGGATCATATTAACGAATGCTCTTAAGACAATGGTTAACAATCAATTTTAAGAAAGTTTTGACACAACTTTTATGGGAAATAGGAAAAACTGTCAAAATATTAATTATTTTTTCTTTTTTTTCCCAAAAAAACTTTTTTTTAAATGGATTGTTAACCATTGTCCTTGTCCTAATCCGTTAGCATATCTCTTTTCGTTTTATTATAAAAAATTTATAAAATGATTTACTAATGAATGCTCTAAAAACACACGTTAGAGCATGTTTAGTACATATGTTTAAACACATGTTTTCAATTTTAAACAATATTATATATATTTTCATGTACTTTTTTATCCGCACGTATTTTCAAAAAATACAAATAACATTATTATAACACCACCAAACTGTTACTAAATCCCTATAAAAAAAAAAAAAAAAAAAAAAGTTTTCCATCACCATAAGCTTCACATCAGCCGTAAAAAACGTCACTTCCATCCCTGTGGCAGCCTGAGAGAATCTGTGATGTGAGGGAGTTGCATATTCTCTTCACCTGCCTAACAAGCAGAGCCGACCAGACCCACTAATAATGAATATGTATGCGCTGGTTTAAAATTGCCAGGAAGCTTTCGTGACCTAGATTTCTGGCTCAAGAAATAATAAGCAGAAATAAAATAAGATGATATTCTGGTGTTGTCCAAATCCCCATACTGTTTCTGAAAGACACTTGGCATGCATGCCACAGCCACGAGCTAGCATGATGAATGAAGATAAGCATTTTGCATTTATACAAAATATATACACGATCAACCAAATTCTTGTCTGTTTGTTTTTTTATTTATTTTTTTTCTAATGTCTGAGAACAATGGATGAGACATGGGAGTGATCTTTGATTCATGAAGAATAATATGAACTGTCTTAGTTCAATTATAGATGACATATATTTCAATCATTGGTCATGGCAGATCAATTATCAGCCGGGGGGAGCACACGTCTGACTGAAAAATCAATAGCAGATTATTTAAATTTTTGTATAATTGCCAACAATGTTTGTAACTCATCTAATATTTCTTGGTATATTTCACAAAAATATTCAGAGTTTAAATTCACTTTCCTCCATTGTTGGTAGAATTGTCAATAAATAATTAAATTAAAAAATTTATTGTGTAATTAATTGATTTTAATGTAGTCAATTAAAACTATCACTAATATGTTTTTATAAATACAATTAGGGGTATTCACCAAATTGTACAAACCGCTCTAAAATTGCCTACAAAATGACATAACTGCATCGCATCACAAGTGACTATGTATTGCATCGCACCACACTGCATGGTACATAGCAGTTTACAGTTTTATAATAAGAAAACTACACAAATCGCACCGCACCGCACCCTCTCTATATTAATATATTTATGTTTATATATTAAATATATTATTAATAGTTTAATAACCCTAGCAAATATTGATTAAAAAAGTCAGCTCAAAATAAAGAAAAACTAACTCAGTAGTTTAAAACTTGACCTAAAGCAAAGGGAAAAATCATTTTTGGGTAGAGCAGGAATAGCTTAAAATTTGAAAAATATCCCAGTTTTAAACCGCACCGCACATGTGACTGAAAAAATGATATGCAGTGTGGTTATGGTTTTGGCTAAACCAAACCGCAAAGTGCGGTGATAAAAATGGTCCAAAACTGCAACGCACCGCAGCATGAACACTCCTAAATTCAGTAGTGTAATTAATTGGTTTTAATGTAATCAATTAAAACTATCAATAATTTATTGTGTAATTAATTAGTTTAATGTGTTTTTATAACTACTATAGTCTACTTCATGATGATTGTTTTTCATTATCAAGCCAGGAGTTTGTGACATGAATTAATTTTTTTTTTAGGTGATATTTGAATTTAGGCCCCACGACAATAAAATATTGAGTTTATATATATACTTATTACACTTTGAGTCTAATACTCCAAAAAAAAAAAACACTGTGATTCTGTGAATAAGGGGCTGTTTGGATTTCATGTTTTCCATCACCCATCACTTTGTTTTCATCACCCATAACTCAAAACTAGTGGGTCCCATGGCAGAAGGGTGTGTTTGGATTTGTTTTCAGTTTTTATTTCCCTTACTCAATTTTCTGATTTTTGAGTGATGAGTTAGCAAAACTGAAAACACATTTTAGGTGTTTTCAAGTTATGAAAACTATGTTTTACATGACATTTTGTTAAATAAACACACATTGCTAGGACCCACGATTAGAGAGAAGTCACACCAGGTGCAACTTTTGATGGCAGAAGCAACGGCTCTCTTCATCAAGCTCAAAACAATCACTCCAACTTCATACCACCACAACTCCAAACACAAAGAAGCCTCTGCCCTGCCTTCACCTCCATACCATTACAAACAAAACCACCCTATACTCCAATACACACTATCACAGTACATCGAAACATATAAACCTTAAACCATTGTCTTCTTGGTAAAAAGAAGACAGTCATCTATAATACTATTATTCAAACAGGATTGATCTATTTTCTTTTAAAATTACTTCAACAATTAAAAATTCCAACAAAATATAAACAACCCAGAAAATCTTTAATAGATTCAAAGCCTTTAAGCTACTTAAACCATCTATTTCAATTGGTTTACTTAAGTTGATGAGAAATCAAGTATTTTCAAAAAACAATATAATATAATCCAAACAGGGAAAAAATCATTAGATTTGAGCTAAACAAGCATATGGGTAAGCATAATAATATCATATAAACAAAAAACAAACCAAAAAAACTTCTCCACCATTGCATGTCGAAGGAGATCGTCTGTGACAAATCAAGGAAATGGGTCATGTTTCTTCACACTTCATCGGCGCCGTTGGGTCACGATGGAGGAGATTGGTGCCGTTGCTACACGTTGGAGGAGACCAAGCGGCCCTGGTGATGGTGGAGATCAGCGCCACAAGTCCGAGCTTCTTCTATTTTAGCTAGGTTCATCTCTGGTTTTGGGAGAGTAACAAGGCTGAAGGGGAAATGGGTAGTGAAGAAAATGAAATGAAATGAGGGTGAGGCGAGTAGGCTAACAAAACTCACTGACAAGGTGCTAAGGTATGGGTCCCACAGAAAGTACAATTTTTTGAGTTATGAGAAGTTGGAAACAGTGTGCCAAACGTGCCACCTTTAGGAAGTTTGGGTATTTTAAGTGATAAATGATGAGTGATGAGAATTGAGTGATGAGTGAAGAGTGAGAAAGTAGTAGCCATCCAAACAGGGCCTAAGCTTCCCACTGCACAATGACTCCAAGAGGCAAGAGTAGAAGAGCCCATACATTCATTTTTCTTACATATACAAGGATAACTCATGAAAAAAACTAATCACAAATAGTAAATAGAGTTTGCTAGGGTGGTTAAGGCTGATCGTCAGTGAGGATATTTTGCAAAACTTTGGGTCTACACCCAAATTCACACATAATTTTATAGAGAAATATTATTTTCACAACATTTTCACAACAAATGCTAAGTACTGAGTTGTTATTAGTTATTATAAGTAGGCAAAAAAGTAATTTAAGTTGTAGATTATAATTAGAACCAATAATATAACTTGTCACCTGTAATTTGTTGTGAAAATATTGTAGACATAGCACTCCTCAATTTTATAACATTTTTAAGTGTTAATTTTTAATTGGTGCATTTTTTTTAGAGAGTTTCAACCTATAGCATATACCCCTGATGATAGCTCTTTATTATTAGACAAAGACATCAATTGGTTTTTGGTGTAGGCGGGGATTGAACCCCAGATCTCTTATTCAACCATCAAAGATTTTACCAATTGAGTTAACTAGAACTCACTAATTGGTGCATATTAAATCCACTTTTCACTAAGGGTATGTTTAGTACACTGAATGAGGATTACAATAGGAGTTGCAATATTTATTACTAGGAATAAAATATGTTGTAATGTAATAACTAAACATATTCCTTAGTTTGGTTGTGAGTTATAACATTAGAATAAAACTTAAGATTTATTTTAGGAAATATCTTACTCACACAATTATATTTCTTTAAAAATTATTATTTTAAAATTTAAGAGAGATATGTGTTATTATTTTTTTTTTATTATAATTATTAGATGTATATGGAAAGTTTGTTTATTTGGAAATATATTAAGTTTTGAAATTATTGCACCTACTAAAGAATAGCTAGTACAACATTTAACAAATGAATAGTTATTCCTCATTTTGAAGAATAGTTATTCATAAGGAATGCCTATTCTTTATAATAAAAACATAATCAAACTAAAGAATAATTAAACTATAGGAATAACTACTACATTACAACGTCTGTAATCTATTATAGTCTACTAAACATGCCCTAAGTATTTATGGTGAAATTATGTGTGGATTTATGTGTATTTATAGGTGGGTGAGATATTTTGGACTGAGTATAAAATGTAGATACAACACCTAAAATGTAATACATCAGGTTCTTCAATTAAATTCAAATAGTTTCTCAAAAAAGAAAAAAGAAAAAAAAGAAATACATGGTTGCATTAACCAATAAAAGGAAAACTCTATTATTTTTTCTAGGGATAATTAAATTTTGTGCAGGTATATGTATGTGTTTGAATTTAATTGGTGAACTTAATGTAGTGCACTTGAGGTATCATTCAATTGAAATAATAAATTGTACTTATATCTTCTTTAAAAATATATGAAAAGTTAACAGATGCCTTAAGGGCATTTGTTAGTGAACCATTTTAGAAAAGTTTTTATGGGAAAAAAATCAATTAATATTTTGAAATTTTTTTATATTTTCCATAAAAATGATATCAAAACTTTCTTAAAATTATTCATTAAAAAATACCTAAGACACCCATTAACCTGACCCAGTAAAATATATATATCCTTATTTCATTTAATCAAGTCTTTCAGCCATTTTCTTCTCAAAAAAAAAAAAAAAAAAGTCTTTCAGCCATTTTCAGCAACCAGGACCCAAAAAAGAAAAAGAAAAAGAAGAGAATAGTGAGAGAGGAAAAAAATAATAATAATAATAAGTGAAGAAGTCTTTTTTTAACATTTAACTTCGACCTTTGTTTCTCTTTGCCTTTCAGACGCTCTTCACAGAGCTTCTTTTACTTAAGTCCAATGTTCATCAATGCACACGCCCATATGGGCCTTGTTTTGATCCAACTAAAAACTACTGGACTTTGGGCGCTGCTACTATACATGTATGTGGGCCGAAAATTACCAGTGACTGGAATTCGATTATGTGTAAATCATGATTCTTTATTCATGATTAGACATAAAATGTCTATAGGATATTGGATTATAGAATGAGGTTTTTTTTTTTTTTTTTTTTTTTAAATATGTACCACGTTGATCCTTGAATTATATGTTTAACGAGATTCAAGTAATAGCCCAATATTAGTGACATATTTTGTAATATTTTGTACTTATGATTCAAATCTCACCTCTCATTCTATCTGCATATCTCAAAGAATTATATGTTTGACAATTACTTATACATATAACTATTTTCATTAGATTATAATTATTACTTTAGGCAAAGACTTCAAGGTACGCCACTTGATCTAAAGGCCATTAACAATTAGATTAAGTGATTAACCATTTATTATGACGGCAAGTCCATTAATGCGTTTGGAAGGATGGGGTAGAAGGAAAGAGGATGTGGTTTTAATTCACCAGTTGAGCTGACAAACCTCTCATTTACATTCGACTAATAAATGTTCTACCTTATTACTTCCAAAAGAAATTTAAAATAAAAAAGGGAAAATTTGAAAGGAGAAAGAATAAAGGTTCCACTCCTCCCCTCTCCTTCTTCCTTGTGCCCTTTACTTTCTTGAGTTTTCTCTCCCTCTAAAATTTCAAACACATTGTTAGATATGCATTCATTTTTACAATTTATGTCTTAATCATTATCAATTTCTTCCAAATATATTTCTTAGTCTTACGAGACACTGAGATGGTAGACTCAATGGACACATCTCAGTTAAACCGGAAATAAGTGATTTGCCGAATGAAGATTCTTAAAGGATGTGTTGTAAACTCGAGGATTTCAAGTTCCATCCACTACATTATCATCTCATAAGATTTTTAGAGTGTCTCTGACAAGTGGAATAATTTGGCCAAAGATACCACCTTCCTTATACATATAAAAGAACAAGAAATGATTTTTTTTTTTTTAAATGACATTATTTGAAAGGTTAGATTAAATCAGAAAAAAAAAAAATGGTGCGCGCCAACACACACATATATAAATATATATTTTTAAATATTAAAAACATTATAAAGTTAAAAAAATAAATAAAAAATAGAGCCAAACCAAGCCTTGAGTGAGTTTGGCAAAAAATTATTGAGATGTAGCTGTATTTGAGGGGTTTTTTTTATTTTTATTTTTTTTTTTATTTTAAAGAAGTGCTGTATTGAATGCAAATCTATATGTGCTGGATTGAACTGAGCCATTATCCATTCATTGGAAAACATACCGATTGTTTTTCTTTTGTTTTTTGTTTTTTTTTTTTATTATAAAATTTATTAAAAAAAAAGTGTACATGAAACATTAAGATTAAAACATAAATTATTATAAGACAAAGAATGATCATAATAGAACGGACCCACACATTGAAAAATCTTCTTAAAAGCTCTGAAAATAGAACAACCTGTTTTTTTCTTTAATAGCAAAAAAAAGAAAACAAAAATGTTAACCCTTCACCATACATGTTAAACAACTTAACTAAAAACTGGTCCTTATCCTTAACTTTTACCCTAATTTGTGTGTCTGTGCGGCGACGTTTTATATCAATGGAGAAGACTCACCCTCCTAATTTGCCCACCACACACTCACACGCACAATAAATAATAATAACAATCAAAATCAAAATTAGTTTCAGTCACATATTTTTTACATTTCCTTAAAAAAAATTTCTTTCTTAAAAAACCCAAAAAAAAAAAAAAAAACATTCTCTGTCTATCTATCTCTCATAGTACTTTGGTTTGGATTCAAAATTAGTTTCAGTCACATATTTTTTACATTTCCTTAAAAAAAATTTCTTTCTTAAAAAACCCAAAAAAAAAAAAAAAAAACATTCTCTGTCTATCTATCTCTCATAGTACTTTGGTTTGGATTCGCCGACAAGTACACCCGCCACAATCCCTGAATCCAATTCAAAGCTCAGTTCTTTCTTTCTCTCTCTCTCTCTCTCTGAAAATTCATTCAATCTTCTTCTTCTTCTTCTTCCTCAACTCAAAAGTCACAGGTATATCATACATGTCGCTTTCACATTCATATACAATTATACACACACATGCATTCATGGATGTGGAATACTATCTGTTTGTACATGTAGACATTTATAAGCCTCTATTGGGTTTTATTGTGTTGTATTGTATTTTTCTTTTATTGATTGATTCGTGGGGGTTTTTTTTTTTTTTTTAAGTAATATTGTGAGCCTTTCATTAGTGTTCATTTATGGGCTGGTAATTAATTGAGGTTATTGTGTTAATACCCTATTGTTTAGGCAATTTTTTCTTTTGTTCTGTTATTTTGTATTCGTTTTGTTTGGTACCTGATTAGGTATGTTTGGCTGCTGAGAAAAGTGTGGGGAATGATAAGGAAAAAGAAGAAGAAGAAAGAAATAAAAATCTTGAAATGTGGATTGTTCAATTATGTAAGAAATAAGATATGGGGGGACACTGAAATTTCACTAAAATCTGCCTAATTATGCAATTATGCAACTATCAACTATGTGGCTTAATTTAATTTAATGGACTTTTTTTTCCCCCCAATACTGATGAGAGTTATCAAATTGACCACTAAGAAAAAGACCTGGGCTGAAATGCAATTGTTGATATGTGTGAGTGGCAAGTTAGTAAATGGCAGATTTTAACGTGCTGAAAGATTAGAAAGAGTCCATGTTCAGCTACATACCCTTTTAAGGGTCTTTTTCATTTTTTTTTTTTTTTTACCTCTATATAGTACATATGAAAAATAGTCAGCTACCTCTTGTTGCATGTTTGTTTTCATAATGTTATCTGAAAGTTGATGATCTTATATGCTGGTGAATATATTTATGTAAGATGCTTCAGAAACAGTGGAGATTTGCATTGACAATATCCTCTTGATTGATTGAACTTGTGGTGCATCCTCCTATGTCATTTATATGTTCTGTGTTTTTAGTCATGGTGCTTCAGCTAGGATGTGTAGGTGAAAATTCCCTCATGAATATCAAGGGTCATCAATAATTTTGTCAGAATGGGGAATATTGATACAGGATGCTGGCTTTGGAGAAGTGTAAATCGTTTGAAAAAAAAAAGAATTTACTTATCAAGTTGGTAGTTTCATATTTCTTTGCGTAGGTAGAATTGGATTGCATAAATTGATAATTGGTATTATTTCAATCTTCAAATTAGGAGATTTAGATATTGGCTTCCTTTTGTATAGATGAAGTGAATGAACACAGCACACACACAAATGTGTGTGTGTTTGGCATTTTGTTTAGGTTATGAGGATACAAATCTGTGTCTTTGATTCAGCATTTTTTTCCCCATTAATGTTATTTTCCTTGCAAATATTTGAATATTGATTTCTGCAAATTTGTAGAACACTGGGCACGAATTGAACTTTGTTGTTCGTCTGGGTACTTATCGTTGAAATTCGAAGCGAGCATCTGTGCCTTCTGTGGTTGGCAAGGTTGCATACTTTTCCTGCTTTGCCAGTTCAACTTTGAATCCAAAGATATTCATCGGGACATGAGGCTGGTTATATTATTGATGGGCTTGGTCCATTATGGCTTGTGTTGTGCTCTGATTACTTAGGAACGACAGCTGTCATTTGGCCTTCTTGGAGCTTTTGAGTTTTAGGAAACAGATTTGTACTTCTATTGCAAACGAGCTTTATTTATTCATGTTTCTTTGTGTTTTAGAATAATTGGGAGATGTCAGAAGTTGATATGGCAGTTATTAAACCCGAGGTATGATGCCTTTTCTATTTCATTCATTTCCTTTTCAGTCACTGGAGTTTCTTGGGATTTTACTACTTTCTTTTGGCCTTTTATTTTCTTGGCTCCTTGTCAATTAAGGGGTAGTTTTTTCTAATTTTTGAGTGGTCCATTCACTGTTATTGTGCATACTTTATATGTGCAATTTAATCGTCAAACTATAGAATATTGATCTCTGGTCTTTTTAAAAACGCGTACACACATGCATGTGCACACAAACAAACATTATGTGTCTTTTTGCGTTGGTATGAGGCAAATTATATAGTCATGATATAATCATTGCACATAAATTTATGTGTGCTATTCAATTGTCAAACCACATAATATGGATCTCTGATCTTTTTAACACTATATATATAATCATGGATGCCCATGTAACATAATATGTGTAAATGCATGCCAAGTTTACGTAGGCACCTTGAGAATTGTTGGTATCAGTAGGTTATAGAGGGTTAGTTTCCGAAAAGTAAATTAAGGCTTAGGTGTTTAAAGGATATTCCATGCAATTATGTAGTTGGATTGAGGTTTGAAATAGAAAGAAATAAAGACAATCAATATAGTTAATATGATCAATAATGAATTCTATCCATAAAAGACCAGCAATACTTTTAAAGTAGATTTAATCATTAATACCCAGGGGAATGAACATTCAATTTAACCTTAATTGTACAAAGTTGGAAGGTTGCTAGAGTGAAAATTTGCAGTTCATGTGTGTGTGTATTGTGGGGAGTTGAAAATATCCACTTTGTTGTTAGGGGGTGGGGTGAGGTGAAGACAGATTTTAAGGCTTCTGCTCCTTGGGGAAGTGAAATATCATATTGTTACTATTATTGTGTGATGAGAACGATGATGCTCTATTTTTTTTTTTTTTGGGTGAACATAAAATTTACCAACACCATGCTACCTTTTTACGACCTTAGCGAAGCCCCAGGGGCAGGAGATCTGAATTAAGGCCTTTTGTGCAACCACCTCCTGTGTTTCCCACCAGATTTTGATGCTTTTCTTTATATAAGTGATGGTCCTTTGGAAGAGATGGCATGTTGTTTCCCTAGGAAAGATGTCCGTAACAAACCATAAGGAAAGATGGCCTGTTGTTCCTTCAGAAAGATAGGTGAACCCAATTTCTGAACAGATGCAAACCACAAGGAAAGATATTCTGTGACTTTATTTTTCTATTAAATAAAAATCAAGTCATGACACAGCATAATATAGAATGCGTCAGACTCAAAATGATATTAATTCTGTTTAAGGTTGTGCTCCTTTTTCTAGCAGCTTTTAATTCTTGCAGTTACTGATTACTTTTTATGGCCTCAGTTTTACGAACTTTTCTGTATTTTAGTATTAACACTGATACTGAAGCTTTGCCAATATGCATTCTCAGATGATGAAGTCCTATGTCTGGCTTCAGACTGCTGATGGTTCAATCCAACAAGTGGATCAAAAGGTTGCCATCTTTTCTCCTATGATACGTCAAGAAGTAACGCAAAAAGGCATGGGATCGTCCAAGAACTATGCAATATCCCTTCCACAACAAGTTAATCCTGTTATGTTGAGCTTAATTTTGGATTACTGTAGGTTTCATCAAGTGACAGGTCACTCACCCAAGGTTCTACATGTTTCCGAATTTCATTTTCCATTTAATTGGGATTATGTTCTTTCCATGCTCTTGAATGATATCTAACCTGCACCTTCTCCTCCCATACAAATGGGATGGAGATGAGATCGTGGGTTCAAGGCCTACTACATATGTAATATACCAATTAGAAAGAAAAATCTGAGATATTTGGACCAATTATTTAACTTCTTGCTTTCTAATTTTATACTCAAGATGACACGGTTAAGAATGGCCAACTCTGAATGCAAATGGGTGTTTGACTTTAGGCTGTTCTTGTGCATAGGAAATCAAGTCTTTTGATGAAAAGTTCATTAGGATGGACACAAAGAAGCTCTGTGAGTTGACATCTGCTGCTGACAGCCTCCAGTTAAAGCCTTTAGTGGATCTTACTAGTCGTGCACTTGCACGAATAATAGAAGGGAAAACCCCTGAGGAGATTCGTGAGATATTTCATTTACCTGACGATCTTACAGAGGTGCCTGGTGCTTGTGAGAACTGCATATGTTTAGTGCCCTTTTTATCATCTTTGTTGTTTCTAATGCTAATCCATTAATCCAGGAAGAGAAACTGGAACCTTTAAAAAACACAACGGATGACCTACGCATTCGACTTTTGAATCGACTGTATGCAAGAAAGAGGAAGGAACTAAAAGAGAGAGAGAAACTAAAGGTGATTGTGCATTACATGCTATTGTCCATTCCATATTATTCTTCAGCCTGCAGTTTTACACCTTAATTGTGAATTTTTGGTTTGACATTCATTTGCACTTCAAATGTATTGAGCAATTGTGTTCATGTGCCATTAAATTCCTAAAACTGTATACTGAGGTTGATGACAAATGAGCCTGCCATATGTTTCAGAATGTTGAGGCTGAAGAAGAGCACGTGGATGACCGTTCAGTTGATGATCTCTTGTCATTTATAAATGGAGGAAATGGAGGTATACATGAAAGTTTGTCTACTTTATGTTGTATGCTTAGTTCATAAGTTTAGTTTACCACCTCCACACAATTATCTGGAATTATGTAGACTGGCCTAAACTGGAATTTTTGAGCCTGTATAACAACACTGTTGACCATTCAATTTTGAAGGTTAATATTACTATTAACACAACCTCCTCATACTGTAATGTTAGTCCTTTGGAATAAGAGAAAATAAGAATATACTTATGGGAAAAAAAGTAAGGTGTTGGGGCATGCTAGTTTTTATTCTCCGACAAGATTTTCTTGGTGTCTTATTTGAGAAGGGTTTTATGTTTGAAAGTTGCAATAAAAAGCAAATGGTGTGAGAAACATGGGTTGGAAATTTGTTTTTGGATAGACAAAAGAGGAACTTGAAAGGTTAGAGGTAGAATGGCAAAATGAGATTCATCATTGACTTCTTAATTTCATGACAAAGAAGCCTTTTCATTGGCTTTACAAAACTGACGATCAATAAAAGAATAATTTTGATTCTGATCTTAATATCAAGGCTCAAATGCCCTAGCTGAAGCATTTAAAGAGAAGTTCCAAGATTGCATCAATATTCATCATATAGATAAAAACCAAAGATTGACTTGATTCACATTTGAGTACCATATCAGGTAGGCCCTTCTAGGTCGTTATCTTACTGAAGTCAACCTAATCACATTGAATCAAGTTTGGTTATTTATTTATTTATTTTAGGAAAATACAAAATGAACAAAAATAACTTGCTTTCTATGATTCTTGTCTTCTTTTAGAGTCATTGTTTTGGGCATGGTTTCCAGTTGTTGAACTTCTTGTCATCTTCCAGGGACTCATTTTTGGGAATGTTTTTAAGTTTTTGAACTGAAGTAAGAAAAGCTTGAGAGAGAGAGAGAGAGAGATAACCTAGGATGCATGGACACTTTATTTGGGGTGCTGTACTTGTGTCGTAACAGTTTCTTATCTTCCGTATTATGTTATAATTTTTCAAAAATTTCTCATGTCACCATATCATACCCATACCCGTACCAATGTCCGTGCATCGTAGGAGATAACCATGTTTGGCTAAAAAGTGAGAGTAAGACAAAAACTGATATTGGCAATCCAAGGGGGGGGGGGAGGGGGGGGGGTTGGTAACAATGTATGATTAGAAGTCCTAATTAAGACATGAGCTGATATAAGCAATCCAGTGGAGTTACCTTCAAATGCTTAGATGCCCAACATCTAATTGTGGATCCACATCAGAGTATATAGGGAGTTGAGCTTTTGGTGGGATCTATTGTGGTGCTGACGTGTGGCCACTATTAATTCCTCATATCAATGTTTGATTACTGTATCTGTTTGTATTTTTTCTTTGTAAATGATATTTTTGATGTCGCTAAATTTAATTAATCACGTGGGCTTGTTTATTTTTAGTAATACAACATTAATGATTCTTACTTATATAAAAAAAAAGTAATACAACATAATAATTTGGTTGTATCATTTATCCTTTGTTTTTTTTTTTTTGCTGGGATTATGAAGTACAAGAAAATAACATTTCCTATACTACATAAAAGCTTAAGGGAAAAACTTAAGTACAATTCCTTAGGTGTTGTATCCTAAGTTCTCCAACTAAATTCAAACATGTGGGTTATTGGCCACTGCAGCTTATAGTTACAATTTCCAAGGCCACATGGTTGAATTTAATTAGAAAACTTAAGATACAGTTAGTAAGTTTTACTCAAATTATAAATACCTATATACATGTCTTAACTTTTGCTAGTGTGTTTTCCTGGATTCCATGCTTCCACCTTTTACTGTATGTTTGATCATTAGAGACTCTTTCGAAAAAAAAAAAAAAAGGGCTGTGAAGTGTAGCTTCTTAGTCCTTTTCTTTCCCATTTTATTTCCTTTTGAAGGCCTCATTAGAGGTAAGGAAACTCTGTTTCACAGATTCTAAGGGGGTTAAAGCTTCAAAGAATAAAAAGAAGAACCGGAGAAGAAAAGATCAACAGAAAAGTGTTTCTATAGACGAATCCATAGAAAGCCGTAAGGTCTGAGCCATCATGTCACTGTATCTTCTTTTTCTCCCTGGATGATCATTGAAACTTGAAACACGTTTGTCAAAGCTGTCGAGTAACTGATTTTTTTTTTTTTTTTTCTTCTTTTCTGTGTTATAGGATTCAAATGGTCTTAATTTTGCATGCCATAGTTCTGAAGTTGATAAATTGCGGCCCAATCCTGGTGAGACATCAAAATTACTTGATGTGGAAGATGATGCTTTCGCAAATAAGGTTGAGTTCGATGATGGTGATATTGATGATGAAATTGACCCTGCACTAAAGGAAATAATTGATAGGTCAGTCAGACAAATTTTCTGGTTATTGAACACACTTGCTACTTTTGTACAGGGAAGATATATTAGGATTCCTTTTTTAGTTTCTGGTGTTCCTCATTGTGAGTGCACAAAAATTTATGCATGCATGGAGTACATGCAGTTTAGGGCTAACATGTATATTCTTGTTCCTCATCTCAAATTGGTTCTTATTAAATAGAAATATTTCTTTGAGCAGAGTTTAGGAAACAATAATTTTTCTTTGATGAGTTTTTACCCAAGAAGCACGGACACAGGTATAGATTTGGGTACAACATGGCGACACAGAATTTTTTTAAAAATTAGGACACAACACAACAGGGATGTGCATATTAATTAATTATTAAATATATATTTTAATTATATTTTTAAATATTGTTAAGCATTTATTTTTGCATATACTGTTAAACATATATCAATTAAGAGTAATCAATTTTTTATTTTTTAGACTAAAAAACTTGTTTGGCAACCCAAAATGAACAGAAAACAAAAATTGTTCTCAAAACTCAATTTGTGGAGGAAACTGAAAACATGCAAAAAGCTATTTTTAGTTTTTAGTTTTCAAAAGACAATGAAACAGGCATTTGATTTAATGAATCTGTCTTATTTAATAAGTTAGCATTAGAGTTTAGATCCTAGTAACAACATATTTTAGTGTTTTCTATTTTTTTCTTTAAAAATTGTTTTTTAACTTCAACTAACCAAACATGTTTTTGATTTCAAAAATACAAGAAAACTCTTTTTTCTTTATATTTCCAAAAACAAGTTTTAGAAAATAGAAAACAAAAACTGTTACCAAACATAACCTAAGCATCCCTCTCGGGTCCTGCATTTTTTCAAAAAAGAAAAGAAAAGAAAAGGAAACAGCTGTGACACACTTGTAGAAGTGGCTAGGACAAACATGTAGAAGTGTCCCAGATGTGTTCCGTGTCTGACACGGGTTCGACACGACTATAACACCCCAAATGAAGTGTCCATGCTTCCTAGGTGGTTACTTTAGCTTTTAACAAAATATGCTGATGCTCTATGGATGAAGGGTTTGTCCAAATAGGTTTCTGTATGTGAGAGCAAGATGGAATAAGAAATGATGTTTGATAGGCCTCAAACTTATGATACTGTGTATTTTTAACTAGGGTTGCAATTATTGCTCCCTTAAAGAGGTTGGACTATTGAAACTGGTCTTGGTTTGTACAGAGGTGGGGGGGGGGGGTGGTTTTTACATGATACTGGTAGAACTCTTGATGCGCAAGGGACTCAGTAAATTGTGGATTAACAGACAAGCACAAGTAGATGTTTTATGATCTCAAAATAGTTTTTATCTGTTGAAGTTAATATGATTTCCTACCATCTGTCTAATCTCTGGTTGATCTATTACACAAGAATATCCTTGGGGATGGCATGGAGTTGGATTATTAAGCTGACTGCATTTCCATTGTTTTTATCTCACTATGTTGATGTTCTAGGAAGATGCTGTATTTAAGACTTGGATTGTGAATTTGCCAAGGATGACAATGGTTTGGCCTTTTACAATTATTCTGTTATGCTGAGTGGGAATTTATATGATATGTATAGAATTTGAAATAGGTTTTACTCGTCCAAAAAGGGAGAAGAATAATTTGAAATAGGGTTGTTTTACCACTTCCATCTGAAATTTGCCAGACAGGAAAGGATGAATTTGATGTGCTCTGTTTTTTTTTTTTTTTTTGAGGCGGGGAGTTGATACTAAGACAATCTCATTTTAGTTATCATCATACCCATTTTCATGGAATGGGCACAATGATTTAGGACCCTTACCCCTGTCACAGGAGCCTCCCCCCCGACCCCCTTCCCTTTCTACCTTTTTATCCTTCCATTCCCATTGTAGTTGTTTTCAATTCAGTTTGTGGAGACAAGTTCAAATAATAATTAGTTAGATGGATAAAGAATCGCATCTTTCTTTGTATTTTTGTATTCTACCTTTTAATTACTTGTTTCTATTATCTTACATAATTTCTTTTGACTCAGGGAGGTGGAAGATTTTGCGCGGAGATTGAATTCAGATTGGCCTAAAAGGATGCAGGAGATTCTTAGGCCAGTACATCTATCCATCAATGGAAATGGTTCCATAAAGAGATACTCTAGTATGATTACTCTTCCCTCACTTTTTATAGTTTCTCCATGCAGTGTCTACTTCAGATATGCTCTTTACATGATCATGATCCATTCTAGTTCTAGTCCTTTGTGCCAAAATAGTTGCCAGCTTCTCTTTTTGTTGCGTACAGAAGTTGCAGAATAAGTGATTTTTTTTTTTTGGCCCCCATTTCATGTACTGTATCTATTTTTTCCTCATTAGAATATTACTAACCCTGATTTTGTTATATAAAATTTTGAATTATCTGCAAGTCCCGGTGTTCTGTGTGGGTGCATTATCTCTAATGATATGATAACTGTTTTTAGGTTCTTGATTGAGGATAAAGCAAGGCTAATATTTTCAACTATCACCATTATATTCTATCATACTCACGGAATAATTTGTTTGCATTGATAGGACCAGACCCGGAGTGGAAATGATCCGTAAAATAAAATATGGTTGCGCTCTGAGATTGGCCAATGGCTTTGAACAATTTTGACCAGATTCTTACAGTTCCTTACAGGAGTTGTCATTGACATTATTGTCACTAATGGGGATTGACATGTGAGCTTTCTTTATTTTTTATTTTTTTATTTTTTTCCTTTTGGTTCGTTGTGCTTAGCCAGGATGCAATTTTGATTCTGGGTGCAACCTGTATTCTGAGGGAAGAAAAAAAGAAAAAGAAAAAAAGTGTTATTTCTGAGCTAATTCTGCTCAATCATAAGTCTGTAATGAGTTGCAATTTTGCATTTAGTGGGAGTTCCTTGTCGTTAGATTTGTGTCCTTTCGTAAAGAATTTATTATTTCTGATTTTGTATATGATTACTAAATAAATTATTAGTATTATTTTTGTTCAATTTGTGCATAACGTAAGCAGGACTGCGTGAGAAACCAGGTCAAGTCGTTCAACCAATCAAACTTTCGGTTTTGGGTTTTAATCAATTTAGTTTGGTTTGATTATTTTTATTTATTTTTTTCAAGGATTAGTTCAGTATGATTTTGATTTGGTAAACAAAAACCCCGAGCCAACTTTTTTGGACAACCGCCAATGACCAATATAGACAAGGAATTTCACATCATATATATATATATATATATATGTATGTATAAAGGAATTTATGAAAATAAAATTTATTTATTGTTATTATTATTATTATTTTACTATATTTCAAAATTTTCATTGGTACTCTTGTCCTCTATTTTTGTTGGTAATAATGTAATATATGGTTACTTGAATGTATATGGTTCATTAAATGTTTGATAATTCATGTTTATATAAATTTTTTTATGTTAATAATTTGACCATTAAGTATTAGAGTAATTCGTAGATACTCTTAGAGCACGGAAAGTGATGTTTTCTCTTCTCACATTCAAGGTGAGGTCTATTCATTAAATTTATAGTGAGATTCACTATGAATGTGTAAAGAGGGAGCACTATTTATCCATGATTTGAGAGTATTTAATAATTTTTTAAGTGTTAGATACGTGTCGTCAATTAAGACACTTCGTCCATATAAGTCTAAAGTGATATGAATACTAACGCTCTATTTGTTTTGATGTAAAATATTTAAAAAAAATATTTTCACATTTTACCATTTGTTATGCAGTAAAATAATTGGCCAAATTTAAAATATTTTCAGAAAAAAGGAAAAACCAAAAGCAAAAAATGTAAAATTACACTTAAAAAATCGGTGAAGCATTTTACATATAGTCTTCTCCCTCTCACTTCGACCCACAGTTTCTCCACCTCACTTTCTCAGTTCTTCTCCCTCTCTTCATCTCTCAGCTCTCTCACTTAGTTTATCTCCTTCTCTCCATCTTTAAGCTCTCTCACTCACTGATCGATGCCTACCCACACCCACTAACTGACGGCACTGATCCATCTTCTCTTCCCTCTTGCACAGCCCTTGGGTCCAACGACAGTCTTGGGTTTTTGGTGGCTACCCGATCTCGCCTCTGTTGAATTAGATTATCAGATTATACTATTTGTTTCTTGGGATTTTTTTTTTTTGGTTACTGATACGGGTTTGTTGAGATTTTTCTTCGCTCTCTAATCTAGATTTTTGTTTGATGGTGGTTGTCTTTTGGGTGGTCAGCGGTGATTTAATGGTTGGTTGCAATTTTGGCGGTTGTTTTTTGAATTGTTGATGGTGGTTTGGTGGCTGATGGTGTTTTAGTGACCGCTTTTTTCTTCAGATGTGGAGTTTTGGGTGATGGGTGGGGTGGGTGGACCTGGTGAGTTTGAAGAAATATGAAAAAAAAAAAAAAATTCCATTGTATTTTCACGTAGACAATCAAACACAATAAAATGAAAATATTTTACATTTACAAATATTTTACATGAAACAAATAAAGCAGAAGTATCAATAAGTATCATTATTTTTTTAGAAGACATGTCCATCTATCCGTTAAAACATGTCACTCATATTAGGTATCACCAAATTACTAACGAAAATGGATAACGTGGCGGGTCAGAATTAGATAAGCTAAATTCTTATCTCACACAGTTTATTTATAGAAATTACTAACGAAAATGGATAACATGACTGGTCAGAATTAGATAAGCTAAATTCTTATCTCATATAGTTTATTTATAGAAATGGAATGTTAATCAACTTTAGTTACCCTTGTTAGAGTGAGTTAATCAGATGATATTGGAATACGTGCTTGGAATATATGCAAGTCAAAGAAACTGAATAACACAAGTCTAAGAAACTGAATAACACAAGTCTTGGATTGATTAAGTTATGCTTCTCGGGTTTAGTCTGAGGTGCAGGTTTACACTTGTTCTTAGGTAACAATGCTATCACTCTCTTTTCTCTTCTCTCTCAATGTTTCATCCCCCATTTCGTAGGGATTTGTCTCTCTTATATAGTCATCCAAGTTGTATCTTGGCCTTCCACTTGGAGGGCTAGGACTTATTTTCCCTAATAATTGTCCCATCAGGGTCTTACTAGAAGTAAGTTATAAACTGTGATGACACTGTTTAGGAGTCATTTCTCTATTAATGCGGCCAGCAAAGTGAGTACAAAGCATAGAATGCGGAGGTGATGGATGTTTTATCTGTACTCTTCCTTCTCTTACTTGGTGACAATTTCTTCTTCTTTTCCTCAATACATGCCCAATGGTCTTCAAAATTGGACTTCAATCCTTTCGAGGATGTATCGGTATCCTTGGGGTCCTCGGGCATTCTAATCTTCTTGGGTTTGTGGTTGTGTCGTCATATTGTTCTAAGGATTCTTTGACAATACTTCTCGAGGTGTGCTCCTTTGGTGTTAATCTTTTCTCACTCATTCTTGTCCTTGGCTTCTCATCCCTCCACAAATAACATGACCAATATGACAACGAAATCAAATGTGAAGAGTCAAAATGGAAATTTTAAAACATAAAAAGCCAAAATAAAATAAAAATCCCAAATTTAAGGGTCAAACTAGAAAGTATATTTCTCAATAATTTTTTTTTCTTTTTTTGATGAACTCAATAATTATCTTATGTGTTTGGTATATACCTCATCTCTCACATGTGGACCTCATAGATATGAAACCCACATGTAATAAAAAAGATGACACACACTAGACACACAAGATACTTTCCTTCCCCCTTCGGTTTGGGGTTTGGACATTTGTCCTTGTACAATTCTTGAAAATAAAATAAAAGAGGCTAATCAACCTTAATTCCTTCCCAATCCAAATTAAACCCACCCATGCAAAGTTTGTACATGTGTTGAGCCGAGCCCCAGAGCAATGTGAAAGTAGAGACCTCATGTTAGAGAGTATGAGGTTGTCATGTAGTGCATTTCTTAAACTCTTCTTTAATTAGGTTTCTAAATCAACAAAATTGCATTTATATCAAAGTATTAGTTCATTGAATTAGGTAATAGAGTAAATGCATATATTAATTATTTATAATTGTGCATTAATTATTTATATTAAATGAATTTATATGGTTATTTTTATAAACTTTATATAAGAGAGAGTTTTTAGTTGGAATAATAATAATAAATTTAGAATATGACATTCTTACTCATGTTTAGTTGCTTTGATAAGAATTGACACAAAAGCCATAAAAAATTAAATATTAGTGAATTTACTAAAATTAATCTTAATCCTTTAAATTTCCTAACTATGTGTATGTGTGTGAAACTAACATTATAGTATTTATTCTATATAATTAGAAAGATTACTAATAGAATAAATATGTATATTTTGTTATAGCATAATGAAATTTTAATATCATTTTTCTAAGATTTATAAGAGAAACAATCTTTTTTTTTTCAATGTGAGAAACAATTGTTTTGAAATACATTGTAGTATTTATTCTACAAAAGATTGCTAATAGAATAAATATGTTTATTTTATTGTAGTATAATGAAAATTTAATATCATTTTTCTCAGATTTATATGAGAAACAATTTTTTTTTTTTTTTTAATGTGAGAAACAATTGATTTGAAATATGATTTTCTTACTCAAATTTAGTTGTTTTTGCAACAATTAAAACAATGTTAAACAAATAGGGGAAATTTTTTGTTACAAACTCATGGGTAGAACTCATCTTTGAAAATTGGCTTATAAGGAGATTGTGTTTAAGAGCTTATAAATACATAGTTAAACTTATACTTAATCCATATAAGATACTAGGATCATAATATACCACCACGCTCCGTAGCCGACGTCCACGACAACTCACTCTAGCGACATTGACCCACTCACCTATCAGTTATTTTAATTTAACTTCTAGGTCGCTCCTTCCAAGATCTGACTACAAAACTACAACTCATTTGATCTCATACTTAATGAATTATGCCTGATTACTTAGGGTGATAGTTGGCTCTGATACCGAATGTTAAAAACTCATGGATAAAACTCACCCTTAAAAACTGACTTGCATGAAAAAGGTGTCCAAGAACTCATAAACACATAGTTAAGCTTACATAACACAATCCAGAATGTAAAGAATAATAATCAAATGATATATGCATTTTTTAGTCCATGACACACACTTGTTAATATTAACCACCATATCATAAAATTTTCAATTTGTGAACACACACACACACATATAGCGTGATCAAATCATTACACTACTCTTAGTATCTTTCTATTTTGTCTATAAAATAATTAGAGATTATAATTTTTTACAAGGAAATTTATTGAATTTTTTTTTTTTTTTAATACATCGATAGTTAGGGGTTTGAATCATGAATGTATTTATTGAAAATTGAGATACCAACCAGTTAAGTTATAAGATTTTTGGTAAAAATTATTAAAATATTAGATAAAACTAATAATAAATTGCACCGCGCATCATGCGGGAATTAAACTGGTTAGAATAATCATGCACACAACCAAATGGTGAAATCTATGTTTTAAAATGTTAATCTGTTATCGGTCAATCTTTTGAAGACGTGATAGTCATACTAAAAATGTTACATGGTGCCCTACAACTTACAAAGGTAAGAAGTGTTCCCTGGGATCATAGTTTTACTAATAGCTAAAAATGATACAGGTGTGGGTTGATGGATCCTTTTATTGGGAAGGTTGGAGTCGTATATGCGGGCAATGTCTCTCTGGTTCTCCTCTTGTCCACAGTATGTGAAGATCACCTCTCTTCTTTCCCAATGTCAAAAATGTTCCTGCAATCATGACCAGAGAATTAAGAGTAAAATAAAATGGTGCATATCATATGCACATGAGTGCACTAGTTATTACAGCTTACCAAGGGTGAATGGAACAATGTAAAGCAAAGCCGGTTGGCCATGTCCATCCATCAAGTTCAAAGCCACATATGTGATAAGGAGACCTGGTACAATTTTAGGGATCACAACAAGACAATTTGTTAACTAACTACTGTAAAAGTAGCGCAAGTCATTTTACAATTATCATAACAAGTATACTATACATAATACATGCAACTTAATATTTGATGTTACAGATAAAAATGCTAAAGTTACTACAAATTATACAAACTGATGGGTGAATAAATGGGATTCGTGACTCATCAAAATAATAAATAAAATTCTAATTACTTTGTGTTTAAAAGTTGACATATTAGTTTGTAAGGCTTATTTAGTGAAAATTGTAGCCACCCTCACATCACTCTTTTCTAAATGTCCAAGTGGAACATGGTTCTGGATAAAGCATTTCTCATACCTAAACCATATGCAGTCATTGCCCAGACGAAGTAGCCTGTTCGAAGACTCTTCTTTGACAACCAATCATACCTGTCAAATTTACCCACACAATTGTTAGAAATGTGACTATGTCAGACAGTGTAAACTGTTTTCTTTCTCAAATTAAAACATATCAAAGAAATAATCACTTAGGCATACAAGACCAGCAAAAAAACACACTTGAAGATAAACGTAAATATTCCGGGACAAGGCTTATATATATATATATATTAAAATCACATATATTGCCTTAGAAGGCAGTGCTCACGTAATTGTCATCTAGCTCCTAAATATACTTAATAAAATTCCATATCAGATCTTGAGGCATATGAAATTTTTTAGAAACAACGGTGGTCAAAATTCCCGTCTTAGGGGATTTAAAGGGACATTATTAATAATAGTGATATATGGCTTCAGAGCTTGAACCTTAGTGAAAATGCTACCAGCAATCCTGGTAAGATAATGTCACCAAATCCAATAACGCTGTAACCACCCCAAGGATCAAACATCCGTGGGATTTTTAGTAGCATTGGAATACCATCCTCACCACTCTTATCACCACGAGCTACCTGTACAGAAGAGGAAACATGAAAAATTAAGTTAGTCTCTCATTTGGTGGTACGGGTCTCCAAAGCTAAACTTCAACCTTTACCAAGGAAGGCAATTAGACGGAAAAATACTATTTGAACCACTTACCACTATCATCACACTCTCATGGAACCACCATTTAGAAACAAATACCCAAAAGATGTCATAGAAAAAGGCACAACCGAGAAGGACTGTTCCAACCTGATTACATATAGAAGGAGAGACTGTTTCAGAAAAATTTATTATAATCATCCTAATATGTCCCATTGAAACTGAATTTGCATTGAAACGGAATTTGCTCAGCTACTTGCCAACTAATAATAGTCATAGTAACCTGATTCAAATTCAACTTAGAACCTTCAACAAAATAACCAAATTGAAACTGCTTAATGAGTTGATATATAATTACATCCCTAAATTAAATCATATATTGCCTCAACATGTTAAGAATGGCCATCATGCTAACACACTTCTTTAAAGGAGAGGGGCGGGGGGGGGGGGGGGGGGGGAGGGGGGGGGGGTGTACACATCAGCTTCAATATAGTTTCATTGAACTAGTAATGTCTTGTTGTATACTTTAGCTAATGATTTATTTGTCATTAAATTCTTTGAATACATGAATTCTCATTTTGTCCTGAGTTACACTTCACCAATTATGGACTATATAACCTCTCAGCTAAAAATCATACAATTAAAGTTAGATAAGCTTGAGAGGCAGAATATCTATAGACTCTAAAAGAATTAAGAAGGCATGGTGTATTTTTTTTTTTTTTTTGGAAACAATGAAGTTGAGGTGTACAGCTTTAAGCTAGAGTAATGTGCCAACAACAACAAATATCTTCTTACATGACTATCACAAAGAATCAACAGAGAACAAGATAAGATAATAGCAGAACCTGCATATTTCTCTAACCAGTTACCATGAAAAGCCAAAAGAGTTTAGATCATCACCTTGAGATTTGGGACATGAACAATTTGAAGAACTGTGATTATTAGTGCAATACCCTGATTGGAGGGGGAAAAAAAGGAAGTTAGTACGTTGCCAGTTGGCCCCTTCATCCATTTGCAAACTACAATGAAGCTAAAAAATAAAAGAGAATCGACACAATATAAAAGGGGAAGTTAACATAAACTTTTTCTTACAAGGATATCTTGACCAATCCAAGCAAAGGAGAGCTGGCGTTTGACAGCCCAAACAACAGCAAATGCTATGCAGAAGGGGGAAATTGCCAGGGTCAGATATGAGATAGCTCCAAAGATGGGAACCTTAACAAACGACTGTCCAGCATGTTCAAACCATCTGAAACTATAATTGTTTAGTTGTCAGTTCGATGTTATCAAAGATCTATTGACAAAAATTTATCAGAAATCAATATATCAACCACCAGCACAATTTCCAAGGAAATTCTCCCTTTTTTTCCTTAAAAATAGATGACGCTTGCAAGTAATTCCCACATTTAAATTCATCAGCCCTTACTATATGAGTGATGCTCATTTTTAGTTAACATCACTAGGAAACATGGCATGTGATAAAAAATTTCCCATGTCTTCCCAAATTTTTTATTCCCTCACAAATATGAATAACCTATACAATACTTATCAAAAAAAGAAAAAAGAAAAAAAAAGACAAATAACTTTTACACTGATCATAAAGGTAATGGACTCCCAAGGGTATACAAGTAGTCAAAACTATATATCTCAAGCTGATTATTACTACTACTATGATGATCAAAGTGGTAGGATCCAATCAAAGAATCACATTTCATTATGTTCACAAACAAGCATATAAGCTGTCAGGGAATGAGTCCAACACCTGAACGTTCTCCATTCTTTGATTCTATTCCAATCTTCAGCGACTTACAAAATTGGATTGCTTTACTATATAGATCACATTCTAAAAGTAGAAATAAAGGTTCCAAGGGAAGAGAGAAATCTGTACTCCCTAGGAAGGAACAAAAATAACCTTCCAAATAAAATTGATTGCCAAACAAAAGACGTACTTTCTCTAGAAAAGCATCATCCTAGTTGAGTGATGTCAGTAACTTACACAAATGAAATGGTTAGACTGTTGATGAAATGCTCCCTCCCCCACTCCCTTTCCTTTCTTTCAGAATGGGAAGAGAAAAACAAATATAGAAGAGAGAGAGAGAGAGAGAGAGAGAGCACATTTACCATGAAAACAAAGCCACCAAGCAGGTTTGCAGGCCCTGTAAAAACAAAGAGAGAAAAGGTTCACCATGTATCTCAAAAGAATGGCCAGAATGATATGCAAATTTTAAAAAAGAAAAAGAGAAAATCCATTTCTTAGTCCCAAGGCTTTACTTATAATTTTATTTACTAGCATTTCTATACTACCAGTTTTTGAAAAGATTTATGAAGTTAAGGACCTCAGAATCACCTTATGTTGAATAAGGAAAAACACCCTAAGGCCTTTTTTTTTTGGAAAGTAAATAAATATCATTTAAAAAGTGAAAATAGGGGCACAACCATAGTATAAGGAAGAATACAAAGGAAGAGCCAAAAACTGAAAGTTTATAATCTAAATTCATTTGATCCAGGAACTCTAAAAGAATTGTAAAAGAAGTAATATATAATTTCCCCCCAAAAAAATGCAGTGCATTCCTTCCTCTCCAAATACTCCATGTTAAATATAAAGTAATAGCTTCCAAATTTCATCACTCCTCTGCTAGCTGAAATGCCCCTTGGCCCCCTTCCAACCGGCCAATAGTTCAATCACTGAGTTCGGCATAACCTAACTCATCTCAAATAAGGAAAGAACAAGAGTCCACAATTCCTGGGCAATGTACAATGAAGAGATAAATTATCCAAGAACTCCCAATTTAGTTTATGCGTGCAACACTAATCTGTAATTATTATGCCTAGCTTTCTTGAATTATCTGTTGTTAAGATTTTATTAAAGCAACGGTTCAAGAAGAAAAAGCCCCAGTGGCTGCCTAGAAAAAACACTGCCAGGGCTATGAAAAGATTTTGACATGAAAACCATAGCTCTTTTAAAGAGAACAAACTAACTCATCTACTCCCTCATGACGAACTCTAATAGCTTATTGATCATACAGGAATTCTGCTATAGATTCTAATTTCCAATCGTGTACTGCTCTGAGGAATAAAGGGTTCCAATGAGCAAAACCATTTGACTATTCCACATAATTTGCCACTGTTGCATATCTATACCTGGCAATCAGAAATAATCAGGAAACCAATCCTTTAACATTGTATCACCACACCACAGATCATAACAAAAATGAATTCCAACACCTCAAACAGAACAAAACTAGCAAATGCGGCCCATCTATTTCTAATCTTTTCCCTTTAGACTCTCTCCATGATGAGTGGCTCAAAGTGAGTGAGAGGTTTACATGAAAAGCAAACTATTTCCTAGAGGCTCACATATGCCTCAAGAATTTATATTGTACACAGACCAAACTAGAGGTTTTGCAAATAAATAAAATATTCAAACTACATTGCCTGTAAACGATTATGCATGGAGAGCTGCAGACCAAAATTGTAGAAAAAGGAGATTGAAATGTTAAGAGAAAATACCAAGTTCTAGAAGGTAACATTGGAATTAAACTAAGCAAATAACAAGTAGCATATGCTTAACTATAGAGTTTCTCACCATTTGGTATCTTTTCTTCTTAAATTTTTTAACAAAAACATAAAAGAAAAAAATGCTTCGAATTTAGTTATTGTGAACCGTGCATGCATAACATAGAAGATAGACGCACCTCTACCCCACCAATGCAAAATAGAACCACTAGAACCTCAATAAACCATGTTGACATAAGTTTGTAAAGCATAACCAAGAAACAGGAAGCAATCACAACAAAGAGAATTGCTGCTGTTGTACTGATGTCTACAGAACCACTAGAGCCAACATCTTCCAAATTTAAAACTTCATCTGAACCATCCTGCAATTACAGCCCCAATCCACATATCAATTGATAGAATCAGTGAATAATTTTGCAAGGACTCAAGCCCAGCAAAAGAAAATCCTCCTTCAGAAATACCAAAAAAGATCTTGAAAACCTGAAGATAACCTTTAATAGCTTGTCCTGCTCAATAGCTGCTTCTCTGGCACTCCATGCAGACCAATAAGAAGCACATAAGATGGTGCCAACAGCCATAAGCCACAAAAACACTTCTGCAATGTCAACCAGTGGACGCAGAGGAGAGTATAGCTGCACAGACACTGAAAAAAGCAACTGTTCATGCCAAAGTGCATGGCAAGAAATCATAATGCTAGATCAGGTATTATCAATAACAAAATCTTTAACGGCATTGGGGATGTACAGGCAGTTGCCAAATTAAGTTGGACAAATATATGCAGAAAAAGGCATACCTGTGGAGTTCTTTTCCAATTGATTTTTCAAGTTCATACCAGCATCTTGTGGGAGCATTACTGTAGGTATTTTTATATCTAGGTCGGTTTCATTATGTTCACAAACCATCTTGAAAAGTTCTGCAGAATAAAACCAAAGTTTCTTACAAAAACATGGTTTAAGATAATCATTTCGATAAACGTTAAGCATCATTACAAATAGGCATTTCAATGACTTCCTTTTCAGTACTCACTACTGAACACTGCTTCCTCATAAGACTGATCTTTTTCAGAAATGGCTACAGACATTGTTTATTCATATCACTAATATGATCAATATGCATTTGATTTTATCACAAGCATGTTTCTTTTATAAATCCAATAGTAATAGAGTAGTTAGCATGCCAAAAGCATCTTGGCTTCGTCCCCTCCCCCCCCCCCAAAAAAAAAAAGGGGTGAGCTAGGGTTCAACTTCAACCCACTGGTTACCCAAATGGGTGAGTTTGACTTTCCTTTAATAAAAAATAGAGTAGTTGAAATGCACATAACAATAACCACAAATTATTTGGCATTTCCTACATGTATAATAAGTGGTTACAAGTATGCATTGTGAAAGCCATGGCATATTAGAGAATAAAATTGTAAAGATGTGATATAAAGAGCAGGAACAACTATAACATCAAACCAGACAGAGGATCTAGATCAGCAAACAATGAATCTTTTAAGGACATTATTATCTTGAAAAATGAGCACTTTCTTATTAGGGCAGTGAAATGCTTTTGAGAGAAACAATATTAAGCACTATGTGACTGCACATTTCACATTTACTGCAATTTGATTTGATATAATTTTTATATTTTAAAAGAAAAACATTTAATCCACCACTCTTATGAGTTGCATATCATCTTGGCAGCATTTTTCACCTCATCCAAGGTACCATAATTTCCTTATTATTGGTTCATTCATATAAGTAGCAATGAAAACAGATTTGTATGACAATGTTTTCCTGTATATATATAGAATCAATATCAATAATCTTTTCAAATTGCATGGGTTCACAAGCATTCTTGATGATCTGAACCCTGGGCATGACCTCACCAAGCAATTATCTTATATAGTCCAAATATTGGAAGATACTGCAAATTAGCTAGGCTAGGGCCTGAGATTGATTCAGAAATAATAAAAACCTCCCCCAAAGCCTGATTATAACAATATAAACTGATGCTCTATCCCTGATGGAAGACACATCATTAGACCATGGTATTGCAGAATTCAAACAATATAAACTGATGCTCTATCCCTGATGGAAGATACATCTTGAAAAAGTAATAGGACCTAGATGAGAGGTTCCTAGTTTCTGTGAAAATTACATAAGGGACTAATCTTTCTTTGAATTTAAATCACGTAATAGCTCTTGCAGAATTCAAACAGAATAATTATTTTGGACGAAATAACATCCACAAATAGATTATCTTGGAATGAAACAAATGTAAGTATATACAAGGATGTAATAATACTAATCAAGAGGCCTGGTTTTTCTGATAACAGCTCTAGCAGAATTTTAAATGTTCAGGCAGGATAAAATTGAACATAAAGAAGAAATATCTAATTGCAGTCTCCCCGAATCTCTTTATCCTTGCCACATTTCCAGTTGTCAATCAAGGGCATGGGTAATTTTGGTGAAATTGCCTCTCTATATATAATTTCGGCCATAGTGACAAAACAAAAAGGAACATTGGACAAAGTTTGGTCCACAATCTTTTAATAGATTCTAAACTGTAGCTGCAAATCCAATTGCACATTTCTCACTCAGAATTCCTTCCTCTTTCTGTAAATATAAGGATCTATCAAGATGAACTATTTAATTTCCTAAAAAGATTTCCTTTAACTTTTAAAAAAATCTAACAGCTTGCCAAACAAATAATAAATTAGACACAGATCATTTGACTGTACTAGATTGTTGAGATGGACCACCAGCTCAAAAAAATGACATGTATGCAAATACCTGTACGGTTGTTTATGATGAGGATGGCTATAGCGTTAAAAGCTTCAGCAATATTAGCCTTCTTTGTGAAGCTGCAATTTCCTCGGTGCACCAGAACAACCTCCCCTGTAAACTACCAAAAGGCAAGGCAATCCAAAAAATAAAAGGATTAGTCTTAAAGCTATCAATCATGCTTCACATGTGAATCTCCATAGAATGAAATGGCGGAACATAACATGGATAGTTCAAACTGAGAATACGTTATTCTTGGGTGTGCTACAACAATCAGGAGGGTCAGCCAGAACAACTTTAGTATGATTAGCACGCTTTTCCTTTGATTCTAAGGTAGGGCCAAATCGAGCACCAACGCCGACATATTCCCTGTCTTCTATACCATTAATCCAAGTTGGGACTTTTACCTATGGAAAAAATTGGATCAAGCCTGTTATGTCGTAGTCATGGTAATTACTTATACTTAATAAAAGAATATACAATTTAAGCACCATGTGCTTGACAAGCTTAGGCTCAGTTTCACAGCCAAGAAACTGAGTAATAAGAAGAAAGCTCCAAGTTTTTCACACTTGTGTTTATTACACAAGGAAACTGGAAACTGAATACAATTCAATCAAAAAGTTGTAAACCCCCCCTCTTCTTTTTCACAAAAAAAAGGGGAAATAAGGTTATTCTTTTTCTTTTCTTTTCTTTATCATTAATTTTCTAGCAACCGATCAAACTTTGAAGAAAAGTAGCTCAAAATTTGAACTTCACACACTGCATTGAAAGAAGCATTTGACATTTTCTTATGCAATATTATAACTTTATTAGAACAAAGGAGACACCACATGTATATAGGATGTATATAGAAAGCTCTCCTAAAATTTTACAAGAATGAAGAATTACAATTGGAAAGAAAGAAAATCAATAAAATTTACAACATAATATGCATATCGCTTGTGCCAAGCATACAGGACCACTCAAACAAAAAGCTAATTTCAACTCAATAACAGAGCTCCAAACCGTTAAGAATTCAATTATTCATTTCCTCCATATTGTCCACATCACACAAAGAGGGATGTATTCTAAGGAGGACGACTTTCATGCTTACCAAACCGGCTTCTCCATCCAAAAAGCACATCAATGATCCTCCTAGGCATCACCCAATAATCTCCAAAAGCTGAGAAAACGAAAGACTAATTCATGGGCCACTGCTCAATGAACTAGCAAATGATCCACTGTTTCATAGATACATATTTGCACATGCACCACCAATCCACCAAAGTTAATATCTTTTTAACAAGATTATTACCTGATTCCAACTCCAAATGCTTCTTTAATATATTTATGTGATTGGGTTAATAATAATGTTAAAATTGTCTAATATTTGATCTTGAAAGGAAAATGCATGAATTTTTTATATTTATATAACGAGGAGTTAATATATATTATACAGTACACAAGAATGCATCAATACTAAGATATTCAGTATTTTAGTTGCAATAGACAAACTGAAACAGTCATCGAAACAGGTTTTAAACATTGCTACAAATTGTCCATTACCCCAATCTTTCCTAATTTCGGGCCAAGAACTTGTCTCCAAAGATGATTTTCTTCATCTCCAAAGCACCACAATCACATATCCAACAAAACTTGATTGAAGGTGCTTAATTTTCTCAGACCCATCCCCCACTTCTGATTGGAGTGCACACCGCATTCCAATCCACAAGATAGAATTTGAATTCATCTTTTAAGTCACCCCATAAAAGATTCCGCTGCAACATTTCCAATCAATTTACCATATAAACAGAAATGGTGAATAACGATAGGTAATGATTGATAGACTAGATAAAGTACTCTTTAAAAGAGTTAGCCTTCCACCCTTTGACAAGCACAACCCAAACAAACTTCAGTCCATTTCTTTTTTCTAGAATTGGATTGCCTCATATGAAGACCAAAAGCATGCCAAGAAAGCTCACAGGCTAACAATCAACTTCGCAACACAATATATTTACCAAGTCATTAGTACCATCAACTTCCCCCACAAGAACAAGATTGCTCGCTCTTGCCCAAATTCACTTTTAAACCTAACACTGCCTCAAAGAAAAACAGGAAACCTCTAATGTGAAGGAGGTTTCGAAATTTGCATCATAGACTAGAATAGTATCATCAGCAAAAAGTATGAGAGAAATCTTTAGAGTGCCACAAAACCACCCTCCGCAGCTCTTTGGAACATTCTACTATAAATCTCTATCACAAGGATAAACAATAACAGTGATAATGGGCTTCTCTATCTCAACCTCCAGGAACAGTTGGAAAAACCAGGTGCAATGCCATTAGCCAGAATAGGGAAATGTACTCAAGATATGCAAGAAGGAATCCAACTCTTCCATCTCTCACCAAAACCAATTTTATCTTAGATTAAACACTCTTGATTAGCACAATCGTATGCTCTCTCAATATCCAGTTTGCAAATCATTCTTAGAAGAATAGACTCTTGATCCTGCTATAGAAGCATTCAATAGCAATAATGACTCAATCAAATATTTGTTGCCCCTCCACAAAAGCATTCTATGATTTGGATATTTATTTACCTAACACCTTTAAATACAGTTACACACTTCCTACTTAGGTGATAGGTCAATAGTCCATAATATTTTTACATTATTCCTCTTACTAATTACCAAATGCAAGATTTTTTAGAACCTGTAAATATCACAGAATTCCTTTGAAAAAAAAAAAAAAAAAAAAACATGGCAACATAAACTCCAAGACAGAAGTAAAGCCATGCTGTTGTTGTAGATGAAAATTTGTTGGAATATAAAAAGAATTTAAGCTCAGTCCTCAGGTTATTCACCATTAAGACCTTAGAATATCCACTAAACCGATCTCAATACAATTTTTAATTTTTTTTTACTTGAGCAAATTTCTAATCCTTGGAGACGTGTAAACCATTACTTTTGTTAGTTTTCTCAACAATTAATTGGGAAACAACAAAATAGAAGTAGGCAATAGCAAAAATGAACAAATTTATCGGAGATAAGATTGGCCACCTAAAAATGCGACATCTACGTGTGCATGTGCACACATGTGAAGAATCCAAGAAACTAGAAATTCCACTCAATTGAGACAAAATGAGGAATCTGCTGGAATTGAATCTAAATTATGATTTCACACCACTCCAAGACAACAAAAACCACACAATCAAAAGAATTCAAGACTTCATTTCTCTCTTCTCCCCCCCCCCCCCACCCCCCCCCCCCCCCCCCCATCTTCTCAGCAACCAAACATCAGTGGCAAAAATTCAAAAAAGTAACCAATCTTTAGTTACCTGAGGCAACTCAAAAAATGTAACCAAAAAAGTTTCCTTTACTTGTCTCCCACTCCACCAGACCCATTCTAACTACTCAGCTCAATTGAATTGAGCATTACAATTCCCAACATCCAAATCAAATAAACCACAAAATTTTAAACAAACAAATAAAAGACAGAAAGTAAATTAAACCCAAAAAAGAAAAAAGAAAAAAAGGAATCAATTGATATTCAGCCAAATGAATAGTAAGAGCTTTAAAAAATTTAAAAAAGAAAAAAAAGAAAAAAAAATCTTCTTTCTGTATCATATCTTTACCATACCCCCACTTTCCCTTACTTTTTTCTCAGCAACCAAACAGTAATCCAATAAAGAAAGAAACTTTTAAAAAATAAATTAGGGGGTTTTATTTTTTATTTAAAAAAAAAATAAGCAGGCGTACCAGGACAAAGTTGTTGTCACAGCCTTTCTTAGAGGGAGTAACGTCGTCTTGGTGAACTATGTCTCCAGCTGAGCCAAGAGTCACACACATCACCAACAAAACTCCCACTACACACAACATATCTCTCTGAAAACCCATTAAATTCAAAGAAACTAACTTAGATTTGGTCTTTGTCAGAATCGTATAACTAAGAAGAAGGTTAGGGTTTCTCAAAAAATAAAGAAAGAGAGAGAGAGAGGTTTTGAGGAAGAAGAGGAAATGTGAAAGGGAGAGAAATAACGCTGAAAGAAGGAAAGAAAGAGGATGGAAGAGCTTTTGTTTTTTTTTTTGTTTTTGTTTTTGTTTTTTTATTTTTTATTTTATTTTAATTTTTGTTAAGGAAGTTGTCTTTGCTTTCTACTTTTGTCGTTTGTTTGTAGCATGGACATGTAAAAGAACGCCGTGTTGTAACCGTCGAACTAGTTTTCTACTTTCACTTCGCTTTTTCAAGTGTGCTGGGAATGGGTGGCCTTTGTCATACGCGGGATTAGGCGCGTGTCTTTCACGTTACATGCTTGGCGGGAAGTACAATTATTAGCCAATACGACTTTTGTACGGTTAAAGCATATTTCCTTTTGTGTTTTCTTATCAATAATTGTCAAAGTCACAACAAATTTTGACAACTCATAATGTGCGAATTTTTTAATAATAGAGTAATAAATAATAGGCCTGTATAATAATCAACATTAATTTATGGATTAAATATTTGTGAAAAATATTTTGTATAGCATTATTCTTTTGTTTGGGTCATAATCGTTGGTGGTGAAATATATTAAATTTGCATGCTCAAGCTAAAACCTGTAGAACTTAATGCTTGGCGGGAAGTACAATTATTAGCCAATACGACTTTTGTACGGTTAAAGCATATTTCCTTTTGTGTTTTCTTATCAATAATTGTCAAAGTCACAACAAATTTTGACAACTCATAATGTGCGAATTTTTTAATAATAGAGTAATAAATAATAGGCCTGTATAATAATCAACATTAATTTATGGATTAAATATTTGTGAAAAATATTTTGTATAGCATTATTCTTTTGTTTGGGTCATAATCGTTGGTGGTGAAATATATTAAATTTGCATGCTCAAGCTAAAACCTGTAGAACTTAGTTATAATGTTTTTAAAAATTTATCCTTTCATTTTGGAAATAAATTGATTATATTTTGTCTCATTATTAGTATTTTTAAATACATACTGACTACTATTAATTTTAGTATTAATGTAAATATATTAATAATTTGACAAAATCCAATATATTCATTTTTAAGTAGATTAAAAGAATTCTATAAATGTACATGTAGGGTTAGGATTTGTGGCCCAAGCCCAAAACAATGAATTTGTAGAGAATGGGTGAAAGAGCTAGGTTGATTATGGAATCGACAACAATTAATCACAACCCCCAAGCATAAACTAGCATGAATTTACACGTAAAGAATTGGTGTCCGAAAATGTATATTATTGATTATGTGGTGAATACAGATCTTAGGGTTACAGTAAAGCCTTTTTTCTCTTCTCTCTTGTTCTCCCTCCCCCTTTCTCAGGAGCTTCTTTCCTTTATATAACCTCCTTTTCCATCATCCCCATCGTCCACTTGTTCCTCATCTGTTACCCTACTTGAGTATATGTCACGTCAAGTATCTCCTCTGACTCTTTGTAAGTGGCGGTAGGTGAGGTTACACTGTTCAGAGGTCTTCTTCACATAAATGCGGCCAGAGAAGTTGCTGCAGTGCTTTAAATGCAGTGGTAGCAGCTTTTCCTTTAGATATTTCCTCATTCTTATCTTCTTCAGATATACCCAGAGCTTATCTTGATCATTGGAGTAGCTAGGAAAATCATTCGGACCTTCCATACGTTTGATCAATCAATACTATTCGCGTCCGAGGAATAAAATCTCCTCGGACGGAAGGCGGCCTCCTCGAACGGCAACCATCCTTCTTTCTGGGGATCCTTCTTCCAGATGGGCCTCACTCTTACCATCTTCTTCTCTTCGGACGCACAGTAATCCTCACATGGGGTTCTAGGCCCACTATGTTAGATTGGGCCTTTTTTCCCCCCACAGTACACTATGGAATTACCTTAAAAACTCTAAAGAATCTTAATCTAAGACCAGTTGAGATCGATTTAGCTATAATTACATGATTGCCTAATAAGATTGTTAACAATGGAAAAACTTTGCCTTCAAACTAGTTTGAAAGAAAATTCTTTCAACTTGCCATGTGGTGATCGATAAAACTAAATACGTATAGTTTTAGTCATATAATCTATTTAATGAGTCATGTACTTTATTTAAATAATACACATAATGATTTTATGAGTTGCAACATTATGAATTTGAAGAGTTCATGGAACCTAATTTGTAGGGAAAATTTGTTTGTTAACAATATTTGTTTTACGTGCATGAGAAAATTCAACCAACTCCTCATAATGAGGGGGTAGCAGTTAAATCCCTAGATTCTCACCCCTAATGTAGGGAATCCAAAATATAGCCCATAATGGGAGAAATTATAATATCCTCATGGTAGACTATGTTATTTATCCACCATTTCACATAAAAACTCTCATATGTTTAAAATTACTGAGTTAAAAAAAAAATTTAAACAAAAACTAACTACTAACTCATCAATTTTAATCAGCTAGGAGTCTTTTAGTGGAATTGTGAACAAATGAAGTGGTCCACTATGAGGACTATATAATTTCTCCCGTAATGGAGGCAATTTTGCCCCTCATTATGGGCTAATTATGACCATAATAATCAAGGGAAAAATACTATAATGACATGCATATAGGGGGAAATCCAAACTACAAACAAGTTTGAGAGAAAAATCACAAAGAATATTGTTTTCATTGATTATTTCTCTCGTTTTTATAGGTGCTCGAGTCTAGATTGACTATGCAAAATTTAAGCATCAACATTTTTCAACCAACATAAAATTTAATCTTTTTAGGAAGATAATATTTTGGCTAAAATGCAAATTGCACTTTCTAAGTTTTTTGAAATTCATTTTAGTTCTCAAACATTTTTCATTCATTTGAGTCCTCTAAATTTTAAATTTATTTAATTTAGGTCTTTTGTCCAATTTTGTTAAAAAATTGCCATTAAAAAAATTTTATTTTTACATGAAAAAATTCTATAAAATTAATGAAATTTTTTTTATAGATTTTTTAGGTAAGAATTTTTTTTCCAATTTTTTTTTCTTTAGTTAACTGAATACTTAATGACAATTTTTTAAACAAAATTGAACAAAATGCCTGAATTGAATAAATTTGAAATTTAGAGGATTTAATTGAACGAAAATAAAGTTAGAGGGTTGAAATGAGACCAAATTTAGAGGGTGCAATTTGCATTTTAACCTAATATTTTTCTCACATAAATGTAATGTTAAAAATACATTTAATCTCACATGGTTTCATGTGCAGTGGTGGAGTCACATGAGAGGGGACCAAGGATTAAATATTTGAAGCCTCTTTATGTCAAAATCAAATTTAAATATTTTCATATATATGAAACAGTTAAAAATCATGAGAATAAAACCATTTCATGTATATAATGGACATAACGAAATATCTTTAAAATTAAAAGAATAATGACTCTAGAGTCGCATAAAAATTCATAATTGTCGAGGTGAAAATTTGTTAGTGGTAGGTAAAAAAGTAATATTATTGGTGGATACAAATTTGCCAACTTAATTGTTGTGAAAATTTTTGTGTCTATGACATTACTCTTAAAAGAATATCTCTCTTCATCACCACATACCCTTAGCGTATTGGTCACTCCACAAGTATAAGTGCATGTGGAAGCACTTATACTTGTGGAGTGCTTGTGGAGTGTGGGGTGTGGGGAGTAAGGGTCGGAGTTTAAGTGTCTAGGAAGGAGCTTCACACACATATACCCTTAGATTGGACTCGAGTAGAATTTCTATCTTGTATTAAAAAAAAAAAAAATCCCTCTTTACTTCTTGTTTCTTTCATTCTCTTTCTTTTACATGTGACATAATTGGTTTTGTCACTATTCATATCAGGGTGAATTTTATCATTATCACATTATGAGAGAGAATGTAAATAAAAAATAATAGCATTAAGTGAGAATATTAATACTTGATTCAAAGATGTTATGCTATAACAAAGAGTGATTAAATGTAAGTTTGTTAGAAGTTTGACACGGCAACTTAAGTTTTGGATTTATGACTATTAATGAAGTAAAAAGTTGTAAAATTAATAATCTACGCTAATTGATGGGGAGAATGATGACGTGTCACCTTGGTTTTAGTTGAGACCAAGGATAATAACACACTACTAAAAAACTAGTTTATAGCCGCGTTTTTAAAAAATGCAACCATAGCCAATCTAAAGCCACATTTTTAACAAACATGGCTTAAAATCCTAACTTATAGCCGCATTTTTAAAGTGCTACAGTAGATTAGGTTTATAACTGCGTTTTTAAGGGTTTTTAGCTGTATTTTTGTGGGTAGGGCCTATTGCCGTGTTTGAGAAGCGTGGCTATAGGTCCAACTGAAAATTCAACTTGGTTACATGACAATTTAGCTATGACATAGTAATATTATTTACTGAGAAACAACTAATTGAGTCGACTCTCTTGATATTGAAGTGCATTCATGTCAATCTACTCCCACTAGGATCTGAGACCAATCCCAATATTCACAGGATAACCTTCAAATCAGGGAGGCAAATTTAACAATATAATTTAACTAATATCTTGAAGAGATTGGTTATTGAATAAACATAAATATAAATGGAAGATCGTTAAAGTAGGCATGAGCAAATAACTCTAATAATATGATGTTATATTTAATATATAATAGAACTATAATGAACATGAAATTATTTTTTATAATTATTTATTTGTTTCATTTTCTCTTATGGATCACTTTCACGTTATTCTACATTCACATTATTATCTCTATCTTCAAACTTTCCATAATTTCTAAATATATCAAGTCCATTTGGAAACAGTTTATTTAACTGACACTGAAATTTTTGTGATAAAAGTATTGCAGATAAAGTTAAAAGGTAACTAAAATAGTACAATGAAATCCATGAAATAGTACCAAAAAGTGCAATGTGACCCATAAATAGTAGCGAAAGTAAACTAAATAGTAAAAAAAAAAAGGGCCTTTTAAGCCAATGTCAAACGCACACGAAGTGTCCATTTGGTATGGATTATTTTTGTCAATTTATTTTACTATTCAGCTTATTTTTGCCATTATTCATGAGTTTCACTGTACTTTTTGGTACTATTTATAAGTTTCATTATACTATTTCAACTAATTTTTATATTTATCTACA
The DNA here is from genome assembly GCF_002906115.3 of Quercus suber. Lineage (NCBI taxonomy): Eukaryota > Viridiplantae > Streptophyta > Magnoliopsida > Fagales > Fagaceae > Quercus > Quercus suber. The sequence goes on from NW_027070075.1 coordinate 143,403, forward strand.
ATACTTTTAACAAGTCAAATACTTTTAACCAATTATATATTAGAAGTATTTCCTTAAAATTTAATAGCCACTCCACATGGCCCACTAACTTAGCAAGTCAAATAGTTGTATTCCCTTAAAAATTAATAGCCACATACGTAGTCCTCTTAGTAACACACTCAATAGCTTTTGGCCACGCACAAAAAAGAGCTAAGAGTGAGCGAGAGTAGTCTTAAGTACAAATCCTTCATCTCTCTCAAATAAACATTCTAAACAGAGTAGAGTGAGTGACTTTCCAGATATTATTGGTAAATTGTTTTGAGTTGCCTCCTCATTCCTCAAGACCAACATAGAACGGGATGCCAAATAGGTTTTTTATTTATTTTAATTTATATATATATATATATATGAACAGGTTCAAGTTATACCTGATGTAACTCTTTAAAGTTACATATTTTTTAAACTATTGGATTTAAATAGATCTAACGGTCAAAAAACCACTCTCATTAATGTTAATATTCTAATTAAGATCTCATTAATTATCTTTCATTTATTATATTTTATATCTATCTTTAAACCAAAAAAAAATGTTATATTTGACTCTCTACATTGCTTTTTATCTCTATCTTCTCCACCATTGTTCCACCTCCATGAGAGACAGTGACTCAACTCAAAAACTCAAATCTTTCAGCTTCATCACCCAATAATTCATCTCTCTCTATCCTCACTTTTTTAACAAACTTACAACAATTCCGTTCGATTTCCACAACGGACACCAAAAGTTTCATTACCCACACACACTGTTCAGTGTTCACAATAATACAGACCCAATTACATTTTTCACAAGAGATATTTTCCAAATTCAGATCTTATTCTCTCACTAAACAATGCACTCTTTAGCCACGTTGGAGATTCGTGTTTTTCTGTTTTTGTTTTTGTTTTTTTAAATTAGAAAAAAGAAAAAGAAAAAGTATTTCACTATGTTGAGGAGACCAGGAAATCACGCTCGACGATTAGGGGACAATGGAGTTTCATTTTCCAGTTCGAAATCACGGTCTTCGCCGATTTTGTCCTTGGGGCTTATCTTCGTGGTAATTCAAATTTTGGTTTGTTTGTGGTTATGGAATGTCTGCTTCAAATTATATCAATATTATAATATAGACATTGAACAAATTTTGAATATGGACGTTGAGCAAACATCAATGTCTATATAGTATGGATTATAATATTGTGGTAATTCAAATTATATAAATATTATAATATAGACATTGAGCAGATTCTAAAAAAAAAATATATATATATATATATATATAGACATTGAGCAAACATCAAACTAACTATAACTAGTTAATGTCTGCTTCATTGGATTGGGACAATAAATAAGGGAGGAGAAAGAGATAAATATGTATAGAATGTCATAAATAAGGGATAATAAATGAGATTAATTAGAATATTAGTATTAATGAGGGTCTTTTTTTTTACCATTGGATCTACTTAAATCCAATGGTTTAAAAATTGTGTAACTTGAACTCATCTCATATATATATATATATATATCTTACACTTCAAGGATTTGTTACTTGTTTTTGGGGAATTTGTTTGTTTGTCTGTGAAGAGGCCATTAACTAAAGTGATGGACTTTATTTTTCTTTTTTTTTTAGAGATAAATATGTATAGAATGTCATAAATAAGGGATAATAAATGAGATTAATTAGAATATTAGTATTAATGAGGGTCTTTTTTTTACCATTGGATCTACTTAAATCCAATGGTTTAAAAATGGTGTAACTTGAACTCATCTCATATATATATATATATATATATATATATCTTACACTTCAAGGAATGGTGTAACTTGAACTCATCTCATATATATATATATATATATATATATATCTTACACTTCAAGGATTTGTTACTTGTTTTTGGGGAATTTGTTTGTTTGTCTGTGAAGAGGCCATTAACTAAAGTGATGGACTTTATTTTTTTTTTTATTTTTTTTATTTTTATATTTATTTTGGTTGGGTTGTAAGGGCTAATTTGTAAATTGCTGGGGAGAGGGGGGCCAAGAGTAATTATCTTGGACCTAAATGTTAAAAAAAATCCAAATACATATACTATTATGATTTTTTTTTTTTTTTAATCTAGAGGGGCAAGCCCTCCCTAGTCAATGAACAACTCAATCCCTGTTTAAAAGGTAGTAATATTTTTTAGGCGAAAATGCACTTTTAGTCTCTACATTTTGAGCCAATTCACATTTTGGTCCCTAAATAGATTTCGTTCCTATTGTCATTCATATTTTTAAAAAATCGTTTTTATTTTAGTTACTGCCGTCATCCAAGTAATGGAACCCTATTACATGGCAGACGGAGTGCCCCGGTTGCTGACATGGTGCTGACGTGGCGCTGACATGGCATTAAAATATTATTTAAAAAAATTATTTGGCTTTTTCAATGCCATGTTAGCATTTTAATTTTTTTTTTAAATTTCTGATAAAAAGATTTCAATTTAAACTGAAAAAATTAAAAAAAAAAAACTTTACAATTTTAAAGAATGAGAAAAAAATTTTAGAGCAATTATTTCAATTTTTCTTGAACTTTTTTGAGAACCAAACACTAAAGTAACACTATTAGCACTATTGCAAAAAATTTTGCAATAGTTGGGTTTAGCATTGTCTGATGCAATGAATTTTAAGACATAAAATGTCAAATTGACCTTAGATATGGCATTAGCATTCTCCAATGCTAATGCTCTTAGGACAAAATACTGTTAATGCCAAAATGTAACAGCCTGTTCATTTGACTGTTGGTATAGAGTGTTGAGTTTATATATATATATATATTTGGGCAACCGTATGTCTCTTCCCCGTCACCTTCTCTCTTTGCCTGACATATATAGTCAAGGTGGCCTTTGGATTCCATCTTTTCAAAAAATGTATATATTTTGGTGTTAATATGTAAGAGTTGAAACTACTTCTATCAATTCTGATTAAGGCATTATTTTGCAACAACATAATCTGTTACAAATATTCACCATCTATTTCTTTTTATAGAAACTCAACACTCTATACCAACAGTCAAACGAACAGACTATTGCATTTTGGCATTAACAGTATTTTGTCTTAAGGTACTGGAAAATTTTATGAACGGTGGAGGCCTGAAAGTATAGTGCAAAAAGAAAGGCAAGTGAAAGAAGATGATGATATGGAAGAAAAAAAAAAGAATTAATGCTGTGGTTTCCTTTAATAAAAAGAGTTAATGCCTAAATCACTAATTTCTAGAGAGTAATAATAACACCACTATGAGTGTTTTTTGACTCTTAGATCTAATTGTAATCAATGGTTCACAAAATGTGTAACTCTTGTGAAGTTACACCAGGTGTAATTTGAACCCATCTCATATATAATATTACTTTACTAATTTAATACTTTTAAAAATATTTTTGCACACTTTGTTTTAAATCTTGCATACTCTAATCACATATTAGCTTATCTCATAATCAAACAACAACTTATTGTATTATTTATGGATGGATGAGTGTAATTGTGTGAGTTAATAATTATACAGTGCAAGTGGAGTTGAGTTTTTTCATTTAGTTTAAAATATTTTTATAAAAAAATGACAAATATATAACCACAATTGCATAAAAACAAAAATATTATATAAACTTAACAAAATAAAATGGTCATACTTATATTGACAATAGATAATGAAAACTGATAATAAACTATAATGAGACGATTTCAAAAAATAAAAACTCATAGAAGGAAATTGTAAAATTTCCTGTATTTGTGTGTTTTTTTTTTCGATAACTCGATATATTCAAGTTTTTTTTTTTAAAATTAAAATTTTGTTTAATTTAAATTTCTTAGTGACCCCCCTAGAAAAAATTCCTAGAGCCGCCATTGGTGCCACGTTAGCACCATGTCAACAACCGGGGCACTTCATCTGCCATGTAATAAGGTTCCGTTACTTGGATGACGGCAGAGACTAAAATAGAAACAATTTTTTAAAAATAAGGACGACAATAGGAACGAAATCAATTTAAAGACCAAAATATAAATTGGCAAAAAATGTAGGAACTAAAAGTACATTTTTACCTATTTTTTATATTATTCATTTTGCTTAAAAATTGTACAATATATTTTTTTAAACGAAAAAATTGTACTATTTTATTGGATATCTTTCGATTCTTTAAATAAAAATAAAAATTAGAAAAATTTAGTACAAGTACAGAATGTGCGAAAAGATTCTAATTATTATTATTATTATTATTTTTGCTTTATTAGAGAGAGAGGGAGAGAGAGAGAGAGAGGAAAAAAAAAGTGATAATGCAAATGGGCATATCCCATATGATAACCGATAAGCATTACCCACTCTTGCACTATTGTAGTGTGTGAAGGAGAGAGGGGAAGAGCGCGTGGGTTTAAATTTATTCTTTGTTCAAAGGTAACCGGTTACTGTCTGAACAGGTTTAAATGCTCCGTATGCACCCGTACAGATAAGACGGCGAATAATTAATTACACTTAAAAACGTTAACTTTGTTCCACTGACCTTAGCTTATGCTAAGCTTACCTTACCGTTACCACGCGTCAATATTTTATTGGTTATTATTCCAAAGGTCAACTAGTATTCGCTTAATTCCAAATATTGTCAATTTGTCATAGTGTCTATATGATATCAGCTAATATTCCTTGGACACGTGTTTGATATAAATAGAACTGACCGCACGTGAGTGTAATTATTTTTCCGAAAGCATACGGAAGTGCTTCCAAAATGGGGAATGCACCCGTACAGATAAGACGGCGAATAATTAATTACACTTAAAAACGTTAACTTTGTTCCACTGACCTTAGCTTATGCTAAGCTTACCTTACCGTTACCACGCGTCAATATTTTATTGGTTATTATTCCAAAGGTCAACTAGTATTCGCTTAATTCCAAATATTGTCATAGCGTCTATATGATATCAGCTAATATTCCTTGGACACGTGCTTGATATAAATAGAACTGACCGCACGTGAGTGTAATTATTTTTCCGAAAGCATACGGAAGTGCTTCCAAAATGGGGTCCACACAGAGTACATCTTCTTAATGGTCCAGGACTATCCATCCACGCACAAAAACACATGCGTGACCAGAATTTCTTTTCTTAAATTGTGGAATCACACGTGTGAGTGACTCACACGTTTTTGTACCATACTTGGACTCTAGGCCTGTATTGATAAGCTGATAGGCTTTAAAAATACAGTCTTTTCATTGTTTTCCAAAAAGACAAAAATTATTTGGGGAAAAAAACAAAAAATCCTACGTACATAAATTTTCAATCAAGAATATAATAAAAAATGCACATAATTTTCTAGATTTAATATGTGCAATTTTTGAAAAAAATGTGGAAAAAAAATTTGGTGTATACAATTTTTTAAGGTACGTTCACAATTCTGTATATTCAATCTACATAGTTTTCGAAGAAAAAATAATGAGTTAATTTCACGTCTAGAAATAAGTGAGTTAAAAAGGTTTAAGACGTGTGTTGTGTATATTCATTTAATGTATACAATTTTTATAGAATGTAAAAAATTCTATGCATATTATACACCATATAAGTTTTGGTATTTTCATTGTAGAAGAGATTTGTACGCATATTATATACCATATAAGTTTAGGTATTTTCATTCCAAGAGAGATTTGTAGCTATATAAGAGCACTCTTGTCAGGCTTGCTAAAATAACCCTTTTTTTTGGGGGGGGATAAAATAACCTTTTGTAGCTATATAAGGTTATGATGCTCACTAAAATAACCTTTAGTCAAAATTATAACTAAACATCACTAAAATCATCATTGCTCAACAACATGTTGAGCAAAACTAACAAATGAACAGTAACTAATTACTTGGAGTCTAGCCGCGTATTGATAAGTTGATAGGCTTTTAAAAACCAGTCTTTTTATTGTTTTCCAAAATGAAAAAAATTCTTTGGGTAAAAAAAATCCAAATCAAAATAATTAAAGCAAAGTTTAGATGAATTTAATCCGTTTATATTCATTCCAGGAGAGAATGTGCAGCTTTTTAAAGCATTGTATTTTGCAAGGTATAACTATATTTTAAACAATAATCAAAATAATCTTATCCGAACTTACGTTGAAAAAGGATTATAAACAAAAACACTTTTAAAGTAAATTTCTTGTTAATATAATGGATTTTTATTTTTTTTAAAGTAATATAAAATAGTCAAGAGTCTTATAACTAATAAGTGTATAAACAGTGCATTGTCCGCTTTAATTCAGGAGGAGAGTTAAGTTTAAATCTCATTTGTTCCACTGTTTACTAAATCAATTTATATATATATATATATACACACAAAGTACAAACTAAGTACTAGGAATACAGTAATTATTTGGCATAACTATTATTCAAAGTCCTAATTCGGAATGCCGAAATTTTTCTTTGCTTTTGCTGAATCTGACTGCTTGAAGTTTTATTTTTTTGACCTTTGGGCGTTTGAGAATATCAAGGCATCCACGTTGAAAGCTTTGAACAAGAGTTTGTATGGTTCTAGATTTTCAATAGGTCGACTTCAGAGGAGTTAAAAACAACAATGTATAGTAAGTAGACCAGTCAGACAGATTTTTAAATTTTCATAAAATTGACACTGTCAATATGATAAAATAAGTTTAGTTAATTATTAATTCTATAAAAACAGCATGTTTATTCACGAGGGGTATTTTTATATTGTCATGTTGAGTAAAAAGTCAAGGAGCCTAACAATTCAACAAAAAGTTTTTTCTGTTTCATAGTGTTATTATCACAAAAAAAAAAAATATTAGCGTGATATGATTCTTTTCTTTGATCTGGTAAACGTCAGATAGAGTTGTTAATTTTTTTTTCATATCATAATTGATGGACTTGGTATGATGATATATTAGTCTTTGATATGGATATATTTTGGTACGGTCAACAGGAACTCATATTTCAAAGATTTTATTTATTTATATTTTTTTAGGTAAAATTTCAAAGTTTCAACTTAGACCTTCCGGACCCAACAACTAGGCTTTATCGACATGTTGGGTGGACCATTAATAACTCTATATATATAAAATTTAAAGGTCACGTTATGCGATTTTTACATTAAGGTTAAAAAAAAAATTTCATTTGAAAGAATATTTTAATGAAACAATTGTTTGATTACATTATTCCATTATATTTTTTATATTCGCAAAATATTGAAATTTCAGAAATCAATTAAGTAACTAATTCCTCTTGTTGGGTTAGGAAAGCTTGACCTCAGTTAATTAATTCAATTATCAAAGTTAATTAATTAGGTTAAATTGCATGCAAATCATGAAGGTACCAACAAATCACCAATTAAATTAAATTTAGCAGAAATTAAATTGACACAATGATTTGTTGACAAATGGAGAAAACCTCTCGCAAGACAAAAATCTCACTAGGTGATTTTAAGGTCACTACTCCTAAGAATCTACTAATCAGCAATCAAGCGATTACAAGTATAAGGAATCTTACCACTACCCTGGTCTATTCTGAAATACCAATTTACAGTTGAACACTTACTCCAATACCTAATTGGACTTGATCTTGTAGTGACCTTCTTTCCCTTGATGCATAAATCTCTAATCTGTGACTAACCCTTTTGCACGAATCTCAGTATGTGACTAACTCCAGCAACTTGAGTAGATGTTGTTGGCTACAAAGTTTTTCACTTCATCAAAAATGAAGATCAGGAAGGAATTGGTTACAAAACCCTATGACGTACAAACGCAGTAACTTCTCACAGAGAAAATAAAGCTCTTGGTCTCTATTTCATGTATGATGATTTTTCAAATAAGTCTTATATATGTCTAGGGTTGTGAGAAAAGAAAACCTAAACAAATACATCAACATGGGTAGAAATTCAGATCTGAAAATTATGAATTCATAAAACTTAATAGATCGAGCTAGTGTTAAGGAGGTGTCGAGCTTGCACAAGAGGGAATTGAGAATTCAAGAGCCTAATGTTCGAACTGGGGAGATTAACGTGGCATTTAAAGAGCCTATTCATAAGATTCTAGAGCGAATAAAAAACGAACCATACTTCCGGTGGTCGAGTAAGATGGGAGTTGACCCCGCCAGAACGAATTAGAACTTGTATTGCACATACCATCGGGAGAAAGGACATACTACCAAACAATGTAGGGTATTCAAGGATCATTTGGAGCAATTGGTGAAATCCGGGCATTTGAAGGAGTTTGTGGTGGCACTCGAGGGCAACGCTACGGGGCAGGCCTCAAGAACCCAAGGGAACACGCTCCCACTGCCATTAGGGGTTATCGAAGTTATACATGTGACTTCAATTGGTACAAATTTAAGTTGACACAAGGGAATTTCAAGTGTAGTTTCAGTGGAGGATTTCGAGGGCAACACTCGGTCTGAGAAGAAGACAAGGTTGAACCGAGGGCCAATTGAGTTCAGAGATGAGAACTTGGAGGAAACGACTTAGCCGCATAATGATGCTCTTGTAGTCACTACCAGAATTAGGGGTTGTGTAGTGAAAAGAGTATTAGTAGATTAGGGAAGTGGGACCGAAGTGATGTACCTCGACCTATACAAGGGGTTAAGGTTAAAAAAGGAGACCTTGACTAAGTATGACACCCCATTAGTAGGATTCGATGGAAGAGTTGTGATCCTAGAACGATACGTCTCCTTACCCATTAATACAAAAGGGAAAGAGGTAATGGTAAATTTCATCGTGGTGAATTCCTTCTCCTCGTACACTACAATTCTCGGTTGGCCCTGGATCCATGCTATAGGGCTTGTACCGTCTACCTTGCATGTAAAGTTAAACTTTCACACCAAACAGGGGATCATCGTGGTAAGAGGAGATCAATAGGTAGCAAGACAATGTTTGGTAGCGGCTATCAATCTGGAGATTAAACAAAAATAGTTAGTCGAGCAGGACTTGCCATAGTAATTACAAGAGCTCGTGAAGGGCTAAAAGTGCCGACAAACTGATTAAAGTAAGCATACTTCTGTACGAGAATAGGAGTTTCCAAATAGGTGCGAGAATGGGGCAAGAAGATCAGGTGGCTCTGTTGTAAACCTTGGTACATAATGTGGACATTTTTTCTTGGAGCTTGTATGATGTTCCTGGGGTGGATCCAGAGTTTATTACTTACAAACTCAACATAGACTCGTCCTTTCCCCTTAAGAAGCAGAAGCCGAGGAGGTCGGCTAAGCAATATGTTGAAGCCTTGAAGTAAAAGGTAGAAGGCTGAAGCAAGTTGGGGCAATTCGGGAGGTCTTTTTCCCAAAATGGTTATCTAACACCGTGGTGGTTAAGAAGAAGAATGACAAGTGGCGGGTTTGTATGGACTTTATCGATCTCAATCGGGCATGCCCTAAGGATCCATTCTCGGTCCTGAAGATTGATCAATTAGTAGATGTAACGTGTGGGCACTCGAGGATGAGCTTTCTGGATGTTTTCCAAGGCTATCATCAAATTGTGCTACAGCTGAGAATCAAGAGAAGACATCCTTTATAACCCTTGAAGCCAATTACCAATACACGGTAATGCCTTTCGGCATTAAGAACGCGGGGGCTACTTATCAAAGGATGATGATTAGGATGTTCAGCGATAAGATTGAGAGCACAGTAGAGGTGTACATAGACGACATGGTTATGAAGAGTCGGGAAAACCGAAGACATATGGACGATTTGGCAAAGGTATTTGAAATACTTTGGTGACACAAGCTATGTCTTAATGCTGACAAGTGTGCCTTTAGTGTGGGGGCTGGAAAGTTTCTAGGGTATATGATTACTCACCGAGGGATAGAAGTGAACTCCGACCAGATAAGTGCTATAGAGCGACTCAAGCCACTGGGCAACCCAAAGAATGTGCAAAAGTTGATCGAGATGATAACTATGTTAAACTGATTTTTGTGTCAAAGTCGGCGGATAGATGCCGCCCCTTTTATCAATTGTTGAAGAAATGGAAGAGGTTCCAATGGACGAAGGAATGCGAGGAGGCCTTCTAGGATCTGAAGAAGTATTTAGTGAGCTTATTGATATTATGATGCCTGGATCCAGGGGAGAATATATATATATATATATATCTCATAGTATCCGAGCATGCCGTGAGTGCAGTATTGTTGAAGAATCAAGAAGGAGTGCAGAGGCTGATTTATTACATTAGTAAAATGTTGGTTGATGTAGAAACTAGATACTTGCCTTTAGAGAAGTTCGCATTGGCATTAGTCCATGCCACTAGGAAGTTGCCCACTATTTCTAGGCACACACTGTGTATGTATTAACTGAGTACCCCTTGCAGTCTTTGCTTAAGAGATTTGACTTTATAGGATGAATAGCCAAGTGGGGAGCTAGACTTGGGTCATTTGACATCTGGTACAAGCCTAGAAGCTCAATCAAGGGACAGGTGCTCACCGATTTCATTGTAGAATTCACTCCCCTTGAAGGGGGCCTTGACTAGATTTATGATGTTGTGGCTTGGCTGTGGAGGGTGTTTGTTGATAGTGTGTCCAATACTAGGGGCGTGGGAATTGGTATTGTAATCGTGTCACTAGAGGAAGTAAAGTTGGAACATTCTTTGAGACTAGGTTTCCAAGCATTGAAAAATGAAGTCGAGAATGAGGCACTTATCGCAGGACTTTGAGCCGCACATATGCTAGAAGTGACTAATGTGGAGACATACTCGAATTCTCAATTAGTAGTTAGTCAGGTTGAGGGAAGTTTTAAGGCTAAGGATTCTCAGATGGTCGAATATTTAAGGTTTGTGGGTCAGATGATGGGCAAGTTTCAGAAGGCAAAAGTAGTCCAAATCTCCCGAGGACAGAATAGACATGCCAACTCTTTAACAACACTGGCATCCTCCATAGATAATGAAATTCTTCGGCTGATCAAGGTAGAGGTGTTACACAAGTCTAGCACTGACTCGTAAATGGGGGTCTAGGTCATTTCGGCACTCGGATCAAGTTGGATGGATCCGATCATAGAATATCTGGTCGAAGATCGTCTATCGAGTGAAAGTAAATGGTTCTGGTTGTCAGGAGACTAGAGGTTATACAGGAGGTCATTTGGAGGTCCTTATTTATTGTGCTTTCACCCCTCTAAAATTAACAATCTTTTGATTGAACTACATGAGGGGATATGTGGCAGCCACGTTGGGGGCCAGTTGCTGGTTCACCAGCCAAATATACAGAGGGATGCTGCCGAATATGTGAAAAGATGTGAGCAATACCAGAAGCATGCCTTGGTCATACATCAACCAGTAAGGAACTTAAATCCAATCAGCAATCCGTGGTCTTTTACACAATGGGGGCTAGACATCATTGGGTCATTTCCCTGAGCAACTAGAAACAAAAGGTATGTTTTGGTAGCCGTGGATTATTTTACGGGTTGGGACTTAAGCATTGGCCAATATTCAAGACTTAAATGTCAAGAAGTTTATTTAGAAGAACATAGTGACGAGATTTGGGGTGCCAGAATCTTTGGTGTCGGATAACAGATTGCAGTTTAATAGTAAGAATTTTCGTAAGTATTGTGGTGATCTTGGAATTAAGAACAGATATTCGACCCTAGCGTATTTGCAGAGTAATGGTCAAGCCGAGGCGACGAATAAAGCAATTGTGAGTAGACTGAAGAAGAGGTTAAAAGGAGCAAAGGGCAAGTGGACTAAGGAATTGCCAAACGTGCTACGGGCCTATCGAACAATGCCACAGAGATCAACTGGTGAAACCCTCTATTCCCTGACCTATGGAGTTGAAGCAGTCATACCTATGGAAATAAGCCTGTCCAACATGAGAGTCTCAAATTTCTCTCCAGCCGTCAATGATGAGCTAATGACAAAGCAACTAGATTTGCTGGAAGAACACCGTGAGATGGCAACTATTCGGTTAGCAAACTATCAGCAAAAGATGGTTCAAAGGTATGACAAATGGCTGAGATTAAGAGAATTCTGTGCTGGAGACTTGGTACTGCATAAGGGAATGGGTGGTGCTCAGGATCTGAACGTCGGGAAGCTTGCTTCGAACTGGGAGGGGTTGTACAGAGTTACTGCAATTGCTGGAGTATGAGCATATTACTTGGAAGATATAGAAGATAGATCACTTCCCCATGTGCAAAATTTTAAANCGGTAGAGGTGTTACACAAGTCTAGCACTGACTCGTAAATGGGGGTCTAGGTCATTTCGGCACTCGGATCAAGTTGGATGGATCCGATCATAGAATATCTGGTCGAAGATCGTCTATCGAGTGAAAGTAAATGGTTCTGGTTGTCAGGAGACTAGAGGTTATACAGGAGGTCATTTGGAGGTCCTTATTTATTGTGCTTTCACCCTCTAAAATTAACAATCTTTTGATTGAACTACATGAGGGGATATGTGGCAGCCACGTTGGGGGCCAGTTGCTGGTTCACCAGCCAAATATACAGAGGGATGCTGCCGAATATGTGAAAAGATGTGAGCAATACCAGAAGCATGCCTTGGTCATACATCAACCAGTAAGGAACTTAAATCCAATCAGCAATCCGTGGTCTTTTACACAATGGGGGCTAGACATCATTGGGTCATTTCCCTGAGCAACTAGAAACAAAAGGTATGTTTTGGTAGCCGTGGATTATTTTACGGGTTGGGACTTAAGCATTGGCCAATATTCAAGACTTAAATGTCAAGAAGTTTATTTAGAAGAACATAGTGACGAGATTTGGGGTGCCAGAATCTTTGGTGTCGGATAACAGATTGCAGTTTAATAGTAAGAATTTTCGTAAGTATTGTGGTGATCTTGGAATTAAGAACAGATATTCGACCTAGCGTATTTGCAGAGTAATGGTCAAGCCGAGGCGACGAATAAAGCAATTGTGAGTAGACTGAAGAAGAGGTTAAAAGGAGCAAAGGGCAAGTGGACTAAGGAATTGCCAAACGTGCTACGGGCCTATCGAACAATGCCACAGAGATCAACTGGTGAAACCCTCTATTCCCTGACCTATGGAGTTGAAGCAGTCATACCTATGGAAATAAGCCTGTCCAACATGAGAGTCTCAAATTTCTCTCCAGCCGTCAATGATGAGCTAATGACAAAGCAACTAGATTTGCTGGAAGAACACCGTGAGATGGCAACTATTCGGTTAGCAAACTATCAGCAAAAGATGGTTCAAAGGTATGACAAATGGCTGAGATTAAGAGAATTCTGTGCTGGAGACTTGGTACTGCATAAGGGAATGGGTGGTGCTCAGGATCTGAACGTCGGGAAGCTTGCTTCGAACTAGGAGGGTTGTACAGAGTTACTGCAATTGCTGGAGTATGAGCATATTACTTGGAAGATATAGAAGATAGATCACTTCCCCATGTGCAAAATTTTAAAAAAATATTACCATTGAATATGTCAAACTTTGAAGAATGCTATATTCAATTGTCCTCACATCAATGGTATTGTATATTTATGAAATACTTGTAGATACTCAATTTTGCACCCATGATTTAATCAAGGAGAATAACTAGAGTGACCATCCATGTACCCCAAAAAATCATGATTGCATTACATTCATTAATTCATTCATTGCATATTATAAAAATGATCTTGAGATTCTAACGGTCGCGACGGTACGTCCGGTTTTCAAATCGGACTGTCAAATCAAAAGATATCACATGATCAAGTTTGCATGGTTAGTATGCATTGTGTCTAGGTAGAGTCGACCATGCATGATTAATTTAAATTAATTTTGATTGGTAAAACAATTAAAATTAATTAGATAATTTTGTGATTAGTTGACAATTAGTGTTTAAAATAGGATTGCTTGCATAGGAATAAAATGGATAATTGGATAACAATAAAATAATGGATAATTTGAACTTTATCAAGATTTATTTTAGAGAATTTATCTTCAAGATAATTGTTGTTGAAGAGACCTGAATTATCCAGAAAAAAGATAAAAATCTTAGAATATGGATTGAAAACACATTTAAGTGCGAGGCCCGGCTCACGAAAGTGCAATCAGCACCTAAGAGTACCATTCAACACTTTTGGAGTGTCGAACGGCACTTTCAAAGTGCTAAATGGCCCCCTTTTGGGCTTTGGCCCAACTCACTTCAGGTGTCGATATGGCACATCCTTTTCAACTTTTTCGCAGAAATACGCGTTTCGATTCGCAATGTACCCATTGTTGCTTATTTTTTAAGCATTCCAGCCTCTATAAATAGAGATTAGATCTCAAAAATTCAGCACACTCTTTGACGCTCTGAGGGTACACTCTTTGATGCTCTATGAGAGACACCTTTTCACACTCTCAAATTTCTCACCTCCTTTCTGGTTTCTCTCTTAAACTAGGGTTTTTTTTGAGGATGTTGAGGGCTAAGTTTCGTATTAGACTTAAGTGACCAAATATGTACTCTAGTTTCTTGCATGATATTGTTGCTTGTTTGTTTATTTATATTTGTTGAGATGTTGTATGATACTTTGTTGTATGATATTTTGTTGTGTGTATTTTTTGTTAAAAGGTTTCCCTAACTATCATAGTGTGTGTCATCAAAACAATATGTATGCACCTCTTTTAACAACTTGTGCTGGTAGTAACCATGGATTATCGGTCTTTGTTAGATTTGAGTACCCAGTGATGAATTCACCGACTCATAGCCTAAAGTCATTGGATCATTTCCCGTTGACTGTAAAGGATAAACCATGCCATTTGGATCAATGCAATGTTCATTACATTACAAGTTGGGACATGTAACGTCCTAGCTATGGGAAATAATGAAACAACAAACCCACCCTACAACGTAATGATTTAGAACCTACCCTTAGGTCGGTCCCTGTTAAAATTGCATTGCATGTTATGTGTATTTGTTTGGTTGATTGATTGATGTGGATAAGGACTTAGCTTTGATTAACCTAACCAAGCTTGTCATTAGGGGATAATTTGGTCAAGATCTGAAGGCAGGCTGCAAAGAGAACCTAAGGCTGACACTCAAGCCAGTAGCTCCAGTTCCAAGCCTATCACTCCTATTACAGTACTGAAGCCTGTAAGCAAAGAAGATACTTTGCTGTTGCAACATCACAATCCCATCTTCGACTTACAAGACAGTTCAAGCTACAAGAAGTTTGAAGCTCCTAGTACTATTGCAGAAGAGGAAGAACACCCAAACACCAAGGAACCTATGAACACTCAAGAGCTACTTAATCATGATTGGCTCACTTGAGTTTTTTGCCTCAGCAAACCCCATGTCGTAGAACTTATTCTCGTCCTTCATGGTAGCCTTTAGGTCGGCAACCTCTTTTTCCCCCGTAGAGTTAACATTTTTAGCTTGGACAAGCTTCACCCTAGTATTAACTAGCTTCCTCTCTAATTTAGCTACCCTTTTCTCGACCGATGCGCAGGCCCTTTCAGCCTCTGTTGCCCTCCTCTTGGCAATTGACAGTGCGGCAATCTGATCCCGCAAAGTGGCCTCAGACACTTTCTTGAGAGCTTTTCATTTTCAGCTTCTTCCATGGCACTCTTGAACCATCCTTCCAGCATGTGGGTCATCTGAGCAGCCTAATAAAATTGAAGCAAAGGGAAAAGAAAAACCAAGTTAGAAGTAGAAATGTACATAATGTGAAAGTAAATAAAAAGAGGTAAATTGGAGTTTACTACAATAGTATGCCACTTTAACCTGAGGGAGATAGCCTCATCGCCGCCCTCAGTGAAGTACCGCATGTCATCAAGCAGTAAAAGCGCCTACCTCGGGCTATCAGCTATTCGACCACCCTGTACACTAGCCCAATTTTGGATGCAGGAATCCTTAGGAAATGGTCGTCATCGAACATAAAGACACTCTGCCAGCTTGGAGAAGGGGGTGCAAAGGAAGAAGCAATGTTAGAGCCCATTAATTCGGTAGGCCTCGGGTCAGAAGTTGTCTCCGAGATGATCAGAGGAACGGCAATAGGAACTGGAGAATGGCTTGGTGGCACATCACTAGGGTGCTTGGTGGATTCATAATGATCCCGTGGCCTTTTGCGTCCACAAGGAGTAGAAGGAAAAGGCTGTTGCTGAGGGGCTGACTGTCCCCTGGGCAGAAAGTGGTCGGCGGCCATTCTTCTTCGAACTACCATCCTAGTGTCAAACTTTTCAGATGCTGTCTTGCCAACAGGAATGGGGTTGGCAGTAGGGATGGGAGTAACTGCGGCTGGCTCCTTGACAGGAATGTGTTTGGCTTTGCCGTGGAATACTTGGTCAGCTGAGCCGTCCCTAACAGGGAGTAAGGGCCCTTCCCTAATTTGTCGAGGATTGAGCCTTTGAGCCTCGTCGAGCATTAATCCTCACAGGAGAAAGCAGCGGAGCCGGACATTGAGATAGGAAAGCAATGGACTACCAACGGTCAGTACTTGTCCAGGATCTTGGTAGCTTGTATATGTAGGGGTGCACTCAAGAATGAGGTGGGATGCCCTCAGTTGACCATCGTAGTGCACAAAGATCTCGAAGCACAACACGAAATTTAAGTCTCGGGCGTGTATGGCGTTGGGATCTAGCTTGATGCGCTTTGTATTTTCACGGATGAAGGGGAATGCAAGCGTTAGACAAAAATAATAATAATAATGAAATAATGATACCGAACAATAACATCTCCCATGCAAAAAAAAAAAAAAAAAAAAAAAAAAAAGAAAAGGGAAAAAAGATATTGACCAATCTCTCATGGTGAGTTCGGGCAAGTTAGTTCTCTGGCAAGTCAGTTGCCACTCACTTTGACGTACTCTCTTGCCGAGTTCTTGTTGGAGTCAGGGAGGCACGATATTAGCCGAACCATGGTATCTCAAACTTTAAGGTAATACCCTGACCTCAAGTTACCACACATACTATATACTATATATAAAATTGATGTTATGGTGGTCGAGGTGTAGACTGTATATGTTGTTAGGCCGACTTATGCAACTTACCACTCTATAGAAGTTTGGTGGAATTGGTCGAGGCAAAGGCTATAAAACCTAAGTGTTTTAAGCAGCAAGGGATCCTATGGAAATCTAACCCCGCCCTTTAATATAGCCACTAAAGGGAAAAAAATTACATGGGGATGCCTATCATTTTCTATACTGCCCTCATGGCAGTATGCTATATCTACATCTAAGGGGATATTAAATCTAGCCCTAAAGGTAGCTAAAGCAGCCTCGGTCCTAAGAAGTTGTGAAAAACCCATTTCCGATATCAGAAAAGATTAGGAGAACTTAAAAGACAAGGTAGAGAATGAACAACTTACAATAGGTACTAAGGAGGATGATCTCGGGGAGGAGGAGTGTGCTCGAGAACTATGAACACTGAGAGAGAAGAAAGAAGTAAGAAATGATTTATGAAGGGGAAAGCTACAATTTATAAAGGGGAGAATCAAGGAAGCATTAAATGGGTTTTAGGCAGAAAAAGCATTAATCCTTTTTTTTTTGGTAACTGTTGCACGCGTGGCCTCGGTACATGAACCTTCAGATAATGATGGCCATTGGATGAGACAACTTGTCACCCCGCATGTCAAAAGCACAAGCTGTCTTGTCTGTAATTAATGATTGACGATTGGTATCCCAGAGAAATGACTGGTGATTTGATGAGAATCCTTGATTCTATTCCCGAGGTGTGAAAGAATCAAGAGGGAGCTATTGTACTGTTATTGGCCCATTATTAGTAGGCCCATATGTTTTGGGTTGGATAATGGTTCCCCGGCAGGCCCCATCTATGTCGCTCGGTAGCTTGAGTCGTGGATTTGTAGACCTCGGGGGTTCGACTTTGCTCAGGGTCCACTCCGAGGTACATCGGTAATGCCTTGGAGGATATCGCTGCTGAGCAATGTTCGGTGTTTGATGCAAGTCCCAAAGACTAAATCCCTATTTTCAAAGTGGGGCCCCATTTCGCCAAGAATAATCCTAACAGGCCCCACTTGCATGAAATTACTGAAAATCAATCATTGCTAGCCTACTAAGGAATGCTATAAATAGGGAAAGCGTAAGAGAGGAAGGGGGTTAGACACTAGAGGGAGAGGTGTCAAAGAGTGAGAGCAAGTAAGAAAAGAACCTAAGAGCAAGACTGCTCGGTAGGTCCAGTTAATTACATTAACAGAGATCCGGGCACGCACACATGAGTTTATAGATTTGATGGTAAATAATATCCGATTCACTTGAAATTTGGCGTGCATATTAAGAACAATAAAAATATATAATCTAATGGTGAAAATTTTAAAATATTAATTCAATAAAAGTTATAGACTTGTGTAATAAAAAAAAGAGTTACACCATATATAACTTGATTCTAACCCTATATTTACATATATATATTTTGGGCTTCAAAACATTACCAAGCCTTTGGAGCAATGTCTGATATGTATAATTTGAAAGAGTCACAAATAAATTAGGCTTGCGATCACTCATTGTTTTAGTCTATATGATTAGTGTCTTTATGTAGGTAGTAGGTAGTCTTCAGCTCAAACCTTTTGGCGATTTGGTCCAAGGACCATTACTTCCAAGGACGGAGCCACTCTTGGACAATGGGGAGCAATGGCGCTGCCAATTATTATTTTTTAATTATTAGTGTATATATATATATATATATATGTATGTATGTATTAATTTTAGCAATTTTGTTCTATAAAATTACATTTTGCCTTTCTTAAAAATATCATTAATTTTTATGAGAGTAATGCTATAGCCACAAACATTTATACAATATTTTTAAAGCTTTTGAGATAGTAAATTCTTATTAGTTCGCATCTGGCCACCACCAGTGGGTGTGGTACAACTGGTAGGTGACTGCTGAGGCTTCACCACATCCTAGGTTCGAGTTCTCACGAGGACTGTAATTGCAATTTCTGGAAGTCCCAGAAACCAATAGAGCCTGGGGTGTGTGTGGGTTCGGAGTTTCCGAGCTCCAGTTCGAGCTGGTGGTACCCATAGGCTTACCCAACTGTACTATGGGGCGTGGGACAATGACTGCTACATGCGAGTCCCCTTTTTTTTTGCTCAAAAAAAAAAAAAAGTTCGCATCTGGCCTACCATTGACATCACTTTTTTACATAACAATAATTATTAACCATATCAACCATTTATAAAAGAGAAATGCCATGTTTGCAATTTTTTTACAACATTTTCACAACAAATCCTAATTGGAAGGTTGTTACTAGTTGTTATTGTTGGGATAAAAAAGTAATTTTAGTGGTAGGTTCAAAATGTTTGTAGTTGTAGCATTTTTCTCTTTTTAAAGGCTAAAAAAATTTACAGATCTAAAATTTAAAACAAAATATGCAAGTCCTTAAAAATTAGCCCAGCAACAAAAATTACCATTAGCAAAAATATTATTAAGAAAAAAAGCCAATCAACCAATTTTACTCAAAATAAACAACCCGATCCTTTAAAAAATTTTAAACAAAATAATTTTATCCTTATCCAACAGTGTGCATCAAAGACACTAAAAAAAAAAGGAATAAAAACCCTCGGAGGCTGGAGTTGCCGCACGCAGCCAACAACAAAACCGCCCCTCTAATTCCAAGCCGTGACTCCATCCTTGACTTCCTTTCATAATTTGAATTACTAAATTTCAACGTGTTCCCCTAAGCTAGATGCTTCACCTACCTGAGTCCTTTTACTCCATTAAAAAGTACGAAGACATGTTATCTGGGCAAGCCTAACAAATATCCTAAACCTATTTGATAGAGTGTATGACTTCGTTAGTCTTGATTTCCCAAGCCTCTCGAACATTAATTCCTCAATGAATAGTAAGGTATTATTGAATATGGTCATAATACTAGTTTCTAAAAACAATATCCAAACCGTTTTACAATACTAATCATTTCATATTTTCTATGCATATTACATCCATTATCTAACCAATAAAACTTGTGACTGATGGAATTTTAAATGATAGGAGTGTAAATCTCATCATCTATCCAAACACAAGATAAAAGTCTAGCTCATATGAGCAAAATGGTATGTTAAGCCTAGTTTGAAGTTTGATAAGTCACAACCAAGTCCTGAAATCACACTACTACCACCACCCCCACCGTGAGCCACAACCAAGTCTTAGGAACTCACCACAAATCAGCTACAACAAAACCACTTGATAAAACTTTATATATATATATATATATAAACCACTAGACAACACAACAAAACATGGTCAAACCACAACACAACCTTAATAAGCTATAGACAAATCACCACCACCACCACCACCACCACTAGCACCACAAGCCATGGCCAAATTCCTCAAACCACTATCACCACCACCGTCATTACAATAGCTTAAGCTCCGACCATCAAACACCAACTTCCCATCCAGTGAAACTTATCTAGAAAACCTAAAAAACAAGTCAGGTTAATTAGGTTTGAATTTGACGCCGTTGGGTTGGGATCATATAGGGTTTGTGTCGAAATGAGTTGCAAAACTTATGACCCTTACCCAGTATTTTGCGAGTTAGATAAACTCGGTATGACTCATATTTTTTTCACATGTAAAAAGAAAAAATCAAAATAAATAAGAAACTTGATAATGATGTATTTTTCTTCCTTTCAATACAAATAAGAGAATAAATAAACAAAGTTACTCAAAATAAAAAGTTAAATAATATATAAAATTTTAACTTTATACAATTTAAGGTTCATTACACTGAAAACTTCAGGCCTCGACCTCATGAATAAAGAATCAGTAAGTGTTTGTTAGAAGAAAAGAAAGAGAAAAAAAAAATTGGGTAAAAGAAGTGAGTGCGAAACACATTTACAAAATGTTGTCAACAGGCCAAGTACAGATTGACCATTTTCTCATGGGCCCAAAAATTTCTATCCATACCCATATTCTCCATTCAAGTTCGGGCATGTTACCGGGCCACGGTCTAATTTTGTCAAGTCTGCCCACCAAACAACGTTATTCTTCGTTCCTAGCATCACATAAAGCCAAGTCCAAACACGAGCCTAATGTCAGTTAAAAAAATTTGAGCCTATGGACTTGATTTCAATTCTATGCTTACTTTGACTTGTTTTGAAATGGAAGAACTTGGTGTTCCGATCCCCTCTCTAAGCCATTGGACTCTAGACTCTAGAGAGACGACAGTGTTCCGATCACCCTCTCTTAGCCATTGGACTCTAGACTCTAGACTCTAGAGCGCGTCATTGCCATAACATTTTTTTTCATCTTATAGCATCCTGTTGAGGTCATTTGGATTTGAGAAATCTCATTATCAAATTGTCTTCCCCCATTAGCTTGCTCAAGTTCTTGAAGCTGTTTCGGATTGGTAGCAACACCACTGTCTCTAAAATAACGTGTCCTTGTGAGGGTGTCACACTCTGCTGTGCCATATATATAACTTAAGAAAAATTTAATTTGGTCATGCAGATACTAGATGGTGAAGAACTTGATTTTTCATATATAATCATGTGGTAAGATTTCTGTTCAATAATACACTACCATATTATTCTGCTAGAAAATTCTTCATTAATGTTTTACCAGCAGGCTAATAGGAAAGATATTAAAAAATAGATATACTAAATTGGCATATACGTAGTATATATATAGACTGCAATGATCTAATCAAATATTCATTTTCTTACACAGACTCACTGCTGGCCATGTGGAAATAGAGTACAATTACTAGCTAGAACAATTTCCTTTTCTTTTGTTTTAACTATCAAATCATCAAAAAAATTTCCTCTGTAAGTGATGGATACATGAGGTGATATAAGTATCCTGTCAGAATACCTACTAAAGTTTGGAGAAGGGATTCATGATATAAACAAACATGAAAATAGGATTGTGCTAGCTACCTGATCATATTACCCAATCAAAGAGTCAGGCTCACTAAATATTGTAACAACTCAAGCATTTTGATCTTGGCAACTTAGTCCTAAGCACAATGCAAAGAGAGAGAGAGAGAGAGAGAGAGAGAGAGACTTTGGCCATCTCAGCTATGTAAAAGCCAAAGGCAAACCCCACATATTTTCAATATTTTCCTGATCTTGGCCTGTATTAGTAAGAAACTATTACAAAATGAAAGATAATATTATCCTTATATAAAGGTCATAATGAGATACTGTTTCTATACAATGAGATCAAAATATTTTGCAAATGCAAAGTTGTATTTTATATACAACAGGATGGCAATTTTATGTGGTTGCTAACTCTCAGATTCAACCCAAAAAAAAAAAAAAAAACCAATGAAAGAAATACAGAAGAGTATATTTTTTTAAATAAGTATAAACAATATGTAGTACCAAGAAGAAAGGAAACTTCAGATTTTTCAATGCTGTTGTAGCCACTCTTGAATGGCAGAACGAAGGGCATGGTTGGGGACAAGATTACAGTGTTCAAGCTTCACATTTGTCATTGGTGAAGTATCATGCCCACTGTCCAACCATCCTCGCAAAGCCTCTGCTTCATAAGTAAAACCATCTGCTGCCACATGTGGATCTTGCATGACTTCCTGCAAGTTTGCAAAATATATGACAACAAAATCCAGTAAATAAAGATCATGCATTAATAGTTTCCTTGATAAAACATTCAGATCATTGCTATATCTCTCACAGACTAAAGGTTTAGAAGGATGCAGTCACAAAAGTTAAATCAGTCTAAGATATATTGGAAAATATTAGGAAAGAAGAACCTACATGGAAAATGGGGCAAATAAAATATGGAGGAGGTTGGAAATGCTCTTCAGAACCCAACCGAAATGAAGATGAACCTCCACATGAAGCCCTCATTGGTTCAAGCACCCTCCAGACGTCTGAGCCAAGGTCTGGCCGGCTCCTTCGGTTAATCTCACAACACCTCAATGCCAAACGAGCCAACTGTTCAGCCTGCACAAAGGGCCAATCCCCAGCCAAAGGATCCAAAAGGGCTTTCAAATTTCCAGAATCTAACGCATATTGAACTTCCTTTGTTATCCCCAAGGCTGACCTACCAGTCAACAATCGTAACAATATAATTCCAAATGAATAAACATCTGACTTTGGAGTAAGCTCTGCTGTGGAGAGGAACTCAGGATCCATATATGCAAAAGTGCCCTTTGGGTCGGTTTTCCAATACAGTGTTGAGTTGTTGTTTAAACTTTCATCTTGAGATAATAAACGACAGATTCCAAAGTCACTAAGTTTGCTAACAAAGTTAGCATCAAGGAGAATGTTGGCTGGTTTTAAGTCTCCATGGATTATGCTGTTTGGTTTACATGAATGAAGAAAGATGAGGGCAGAGCACAACTCTGCAGCAATGCGTATTCGAATTTGCCATGATAATGGGGGACTATTGTCCTTGCAGCTGAGGCGATCTTCAACACTTCCATTTGGGAGGTACTCATAAATAAGAGCCCAAGCATCTGGGCAGGCTCCAATGAGTGTAACTAGATTGGGATGCCTCAATTTACTCAATACATCAACCTGAAATAGAACCAACCAATGTCACACAACGCCAAACTTGCAATCAATTTAATTTTCATTCTTAAAGAGCAGACCCCAAAAAAAAAAAAAAATCGAGGAAGGAAACTGAATAAACAAATTTCTTCCTATCCGATTCTTAGTTTCTGAATAGGCTCACATTTTTATATATTATAAATATACAAACAATTTTGTGCCATTATCAAAACATCGTTTAATGCTGCATCAAATTGTGAAAATTGGATTGGACTGGACTGTTCGAGTGCGTGTTGAGTCCTACATTGGATGTTTACTAGGTGAATATTGGGTTTATAAGTGATTATGAAGAGTCCAAATTGTAAATTGACCTGTCCTTTTGGGTTGTAAGCACAGATGTGGCTAGTGCTTTCCTCAAGTCGTTACAAACGTAGTAACTGATGAATGATTTTAGATTGTATTGATGACTAAAAAATGGTACATGTTCAAGTACACTTAATTAATTTATGAAGATGAGCAATAAAAAATGATGAGAGCAGCCAAACCAAATTAAGAGTAATATAATTTAGGTCAACAAACCTTCATAACATGCATTCATCTAAACGGGTACAATTTCACTTGAGCCAACACCTAATGATTACACTCCATAAAATTAATATTTGCTTAAGCCATCTATCCAGTTCATAATGTAGCAAACAAATTTATTAAATGAAATTAAAAGACCATACCACTTGGGTCCTAGACTCCTAGTATTTGATGTACTAATAGCCTTGTGAATAACAGTTACACTCATGGTGAAGATTTAGATTTTCAACTCTTCTAGACAACAAAACATACAATCATCCTAATAAAAACATGATGTACACATTAAATTCATCTAAAATAAATACACAGAATTCAAACCATCTTACCTCCTGCTGAAATTCTGATGGGCCTTGCAAGCTATGAGAGTGTAGCATTTTTATAGCCACTTGGGTGTGACGCAGGATACCTTTATAAATGTTCCCATATCCCCCTTCTCCAATCTTCAGGGATGGATCGAAGTTTCTAGTTGCTTCGTCAAGTTCTGAGAAAGAAAACTCAGAGAAGAACTGAGGCATGTGTGTGCTTGAGGCTTCCCCTTGTTTCTTCCTCAGCTCCTCAGCTTCTTTAAGTGCAATGTCTCTCTGTGTCTGCAACTCATCTCTCTCTTTCTTATAATTTTGCAAGAGTTCCACAGCAGAGATAATCTTCTGCTCCAACTCCTTTACCATCTGCTCAGATTCTGCAATTTGCCTCTCCATTGATGATTTCTGATCTAGGGCAATTTCAAGTTCTTCCTTGACTTCAGCACACAGGTTATTAACCTTTCCAAGTTCTTCCTTTTCTTTTGCTAGTGCTTGCTCCATTTCTTTCCTTTGCTTCAATGCCTCAAAATAAAAGATTTCTGATGCTTTAGCCTGTAAATTGCATAATTGGCAATTTGCATAGGATAATGAGATTTTTTTTAAGTTTACACTCTAAGATATCCATATAAGCAACTCAATACAATTAAAAATGACGCCCACTTCCTTTGAATTATCTAAAACCATTGGTCTAGATAGTGTTATATATGCTCCACCTCTTAGTTGGACCATCATGGAAGCATTTAAACAAGATCAAACTAACTTTATCATTAAGAACCAATGTTAATAGGGAGGAATGTCCATACACTCAGCCCACTTAACTTTTCTTGATCTTCTTATCCTAAATATGGTTAAAGGACTTAAGGTATGTGATAGTCAGTACAAGGTGCGTAGTATGTAGACATTTCCACTCCATAGGACATAAGCATCACCTTTCTATAATATGTTAATTTGTACCTACGAGGCTATAACATAAAACTGAATTTCAGGGTTTTTTGTTTTTGTTTTTGTTTTTGTTTTCCCCCAATCCACATAAACAAAATCAGCTCCATAATGGATAGTAATAAATAAGTACCAAGGATATAAGATATATACCCGCCGTATGGAATCTATGGCATCCTTTTCAGCTTTCCCACGCTTGACAGTCTCTTGAAATGCTTCTCGCTTTGCATTTCTGGCCTCTGCCATGGCTTGTTCAAGTTGGTCATAAAAAGTATCATCCATACTTCCATCCTGCAAGAATCCGTCAATCATTAAAAGTTAAAACCCATTCCTATAATTTGGTCAATGATATACTTGCTTGACTAAAGAGAAAGGTAAAATGATTCTTACAAAATCCAAACTTACAACTTTAAACATAAACTTGGTCCATCGATAACATTAATGTGAATGTCCTACAAAAATGTTAGCACATACCAGTACACTGGGAGGGGAAGACTGATGAAGATCCTCTTTATACTGATGGAGTTCACTTAATTCTAATCCATTCTCACTTCCCTCAGTTCCCACATACGGAACAGGAGCTAACTCACTAGAAAAGCATGAGTAATCAGAACCCTGATGAGGACTGCTTCCAGATAACCTGTCTGATTCACTGGAATCCCCATCTGCATCCAAATTGCTTTTTGGAGCTGAAAGCCCTTCAGTGTTAACTGGGGAAAAACCAAACGTCTGAATATTGACAGACCTTACTCTTCTGAAAAGATCTTGAGCTGGATTACTGAGTGCTACCCGAGTAGCAGGCACCACTGTAACAGATTGTGATCTCAAATGGTTTGGTTGTCCAGTTTCATTGTTTGGACTCACTTGAAACAAAGGAGAAGCAACCTCGACATCGGTTCCATGTAAATTACCTTCCCTGTTTTGATATGGTACTTGTATTAGTTATCATATTGGGAGTGGCTTAGATGAGTTTAGTTCACTTCCGTAGAAAAAATCATCAAAATGAAGTGACAATCCAAAATTTTAAAGCCACTGACAAGCAAAGCTTTTATAGCAGTTTAAAGTATGCAATTTGCAATGTCCCTGATAAATAGCTGATCAAGAATTTTGTAGGCAGAAATATAACCCATACATTGTTAAAAAAACAAAAAAGCTGCTCCCTTGGGAATACATTCTTCATCTAATCACATAGTTTCTCAACATGTCAGCACAGATCAGCATTGCAAATGTAAATACAAATTTTGAGCAAACCTGTTGTGGATAAGGTTCCCCCTGCAGACAAATTGAATGTGACAGTATGCAGGTGCTTGTTTGCGTACGTAAATGGCTTTCTTAGACTTGAGGTCCATCATTCTCCTGCAATTTCAGGCAGTAAGGTAAATATCTAGTTATACAGGTGTACATGCAAGATTCAAATCAGAGGATCCTTGATTCAGATTACTTACAACTAACAATATGCTGAATTCACTAACACCATCAAACAAAATGGTGAATACCAAAGAGTAAGGTACTTATTGAGTTTTTATTTTTGGGTGGGGAGGTGTTAAATTCCACAAGTTGGAAACAAAAGCAGTAATAGTACTTCATTGAAAAGAATATTAACAAGGAGTTGGCAGAGGCTACAAATCAAAGTCAACCCCTTAAAGAAGGATATCTAGAAAGGCATGTCTAATTGCATGGTGTACTGATTGTTCCTGACAATACCTTTTATTAGTTATTTATTCATATGCTTAAATGATTTTGAATAGGCTACTTAAATTCTCTTTTCAGTCACCCTGGTATGTTCTGCAGAAAGCAATTACAGATGGGACCCATAACATCACCATACGCTGAACGAACAAAAATATCTACTAAATAAAACACATCCATCAGAATTCCCCAATTACTTTATCTTCTGAGATCCACAATGGATGTACAGAAAACTAAATTAACAACATGATTAAGCACATCAAAACAGTTCCTAAGCGGTTTGTACTTTGAATATTGTTTGTCTGCAGCTGCTCCCATGACAAGCTTCCTGATTCCATGCTGGCGGATGAGTTCCACTATTCCTTTTTCGATACTATCCATTTCAATATGTACTTTCTCAGCCCGTACCTACATTAAAAAGTTCCCAAATTCAATACAAACCAGAAAGTGCAACAACTGCTTCAATCCAACATTTCATTATGATCCCCAAGATATTAGGATAATGAATTGGTTAAAGAGGTTCAGGAACTATTAGATAACACTACTTCAATATTTATACCCTATCATGTATACCCATTCTAATAACTGTCATCCAAAACATTTAGCTTCACAGTCTTCTTACCCAATTCATGAAAGAACTTATAAAGTTATTCAATTTTAGAATACAAACTATTCACAAAGGCAAAACAATTCAAAAACCTTCCAATATATTTGGACAGAAAGAGACAGAAGACATATTATACCCCCATTCGGCGGCAGATAAGAAGATATTCATCAAGGGTCTTCTGCATACGTTGCCTTTCAATTTCTCTGTACGCCTTGACTTCCTGTTCTTTCATTGAGCTTGCTGGAAACTTTGTTCCCACTATAAAATCAAGAAAAACAAATACTATAAATTAAGTTCTAGAGGAGCTAAAAGCCCTTAAAAAAGATGCTGGAAATTGCAAGACAGTATGATCATCAAACTCGAATCCAACTAAGTAAATGCATATAAAAGATTTAGCCAAATTCAATTAAATCATCAGTTTATGAGTTTAAAATTACAGATAATTCCTAGAAAATTAAGATTGACCAATTTTTCTGAAATTGTTAACCAAATTTTAGAACCTTCTCAGCTATGGCCCTTTTTTTTTTTGGGTCCAAAATTTCTCTTCCATAAGAAATTCAATTCAAGGCCCAATCTGAAAACCAATTTAAAACATTATACTACTTGAAAATTCTACAAAGACATTCAGGAGGAGGCAAACCATACACTTGTGTTGTGTGTGCATGAAAATAAGCATATTTATGCTGCAGACTTACTCATGGGTATCATCTGTGCAGGCTGATGAACATGAATGATGCAAACTTTCTTCCCTCCTGATTTCTGTAATGTCCATACCAAGGTAGATTTACTATCCTTCACATCTTTTGCTACTGCGACATATATTATATCTTCAATTCTGCTCACCACTGAGTCTCCTTCAATTTCTTGCATACTTGCCATATGCACTCTAATGGTATGGGTCCTTTGGGTGATTGCAGACACCGGACTCACCATAGCCATGCTATTAACTACTGTAGAACTCTTCCACCTTATGAACACTTCTTTTCTTTTCTAGGTTGAACAACCCAATTCAACTTTTTCTCTTTCCAATTATGGAACTTAATAAGCAATATCTGAAACTACCCAATTTCAACTTTCTCTCTCTAAAACTGAAAATCCAACAATAAACTACAACTTTGTGACGCTTTCTCTCTCTAAAAAACACAAAACCATAAATAAAAACCCAATCTTTAATTCAGTAACTTGATAATAGAAATAGCAAAAATCTCAAACAACCCAATTCAACCTTCTCCCTCTACAGCTCAAGCAGACCAAATTCAACTCTTAATGTCTCCAAATTCCTCAACTTAGGTACTAAGAACACCAAAAAACCCCTACTACCCAATTCAATTATCTCTCTCTAGAGAACTCACAAACCAAATCCAACCCTCTTTAGAGCATAACTGAAAACAATCTCACCCAATAAAAACTCCCCCTTTCCCTGAAACCCCATCTATATGATCTTGGATTTGGGTTTCAACCCTATCCTTCTCACCAAGATTTTCTGGGGTAGATACTATGAATCTCAAACTCATCGAGAAAGATCAAAACTTTGAAAAGAACAATACAAAAGGGCTGGTGGGGTTGGTTAGTGAGGTGTGTTACGTGTATAGTAGATATGTGATTGAGAGATTTGAGGGAGCCGAATGTCTGGATTGTCTTGAACAAAAAATGATTGTACCATAACAACAATGAGATTGTCTTTCACAAATAAAATATAAAACAACAACTCTCCAAACTTACATTAACCATTCTATGGTGGGTCCATAGTGCAACTTTTCTCTCGTTCTTTTAAAACCACGTTACTTTCCTTGCTTTTTAGTTCTATTCCTTCAAGAAGAAGCTTCCTTGAATACGCATCACCCTTCACAACTCACTACTTTACATATGTGATCCTACAAGTACAAATCAAATTGTAAATCACCATTTGGAGTGAAAATTGTATGAGGGTGTCCTCACGTGCTTTACCTTATACCTCACTTCCTATAAAAAGACAGATGGACAAAAATGACGATAACTTTGATGAGAGTTTTTCTCTCTTCAACTAATCCGTTATTAGCGTGATTGGCGCGTGAGAATATCAAAAAAGCACAGGACCTATCATCTTATTTTTACGGAGATTGAGTGGTTGTTTAGTCGATTTGTCTAACTAGTAAAGTTTTTTCTTGATTAAAAAAAAAAATTCGCAATAACTTTTTTAAAAAGATAAGTCACAAGTTAAAATTTTATTGTTAAAAAAATAAAAATAAAAATAAAAACTTATCAAGATTCAAGACCACGATCAGATTTGAATTTTGAAGTTTAGAATGTGAGGTATTCTCGTATATGATATCTATTAAATAACTTTTATTTAAATTTACAAATTATAGATTTTTTAAAATACATTTTTTTGGGCTTATTTGGATGTAAAATTAGTAATTAAACTTTTGTACGTAAGTTTTGTTTACATTTCATTTTTGTTGATAATATGGTTAATCATCTTTATGTTTTTATGACATTTGATTTTAAGTAAGATTTATTGATTTAAATCTTGAAAAACATTTTCTATAAAAGCAACTCTAACGTGTATTTTTAATAAAATTGTGTAAGTGATCAATATCCGTATAAGAAGCCTCACTAAAATATAAAATTCTATTTGAGTATAATAAAATAAAATTTCAAAGTGTAGATTAATAGATTTTGATTCATTAGACATGATATTGTATTTTCACATAACAAAAGAATCACCTAATATATAACGTTAATTAAGGTTGTTAAAATTGGGATTTTTTGTAGGATCATGGGAGGTAAGTAGGATAATGGATTATATGATCGGATTGTGAATCATAAGATCCTACATTATTTATATATATATATATATAAACGCATTAGTATATTAAATAATTACATAAATTATACATTCATTCATAAAAAACCAAAAATTTGCATCTATTTGATGTAATTACCATACATCACTACATCTATTTGTAAGCATCATTTAAAGAGGCTAAAAACCTCAAAATGTAACACTTTATTGGGATGTTATTTTTCATTTGGGTCCAACTGAATCTTTTCTCAAGTTAAAGAAGATTACAAGAAATTAGGATTGTTTAGGATTGTCAGAATTGTAAGATCCTACCCATTCTAAATGATCACAAAGATTCTTGAAAAATCTGGATCATTTTGGGTAGGTGGGATCTCAAAATCCTAGGATCGTAGGATCTAGATCGGTATTTTGACAACAATGACGTCAACCATGACAAGCACAAATTGATTTACTTAAAATCATATTAATAATAGAATAACTAAATAAGAATAACTGAATAAGTTTAAGGCTGAGAAAAAAATAGTGACTTGATGGTGATTGATTATCAAGATATACTTTTAGAGAGAGACTAGAGAGAATATGTGGTTTGACAATGGCAAGTTGCAAAGAGTTATTTTCAAAGAAATGTGAGGTGGGTGGGGGGAGGGGGGGGGGGAATTATTTGAAAACCTATTTTCTTTTTTTTTGGGAAAATGATGAAAGCCTATTTTAATTTTAAGTGGGATAAGAGAGAAATTCTATATAAGTTTATTCAATTTTTAGCTATATATGATCACTTTCCAAAAAGAAAATGTAAATGGGTATCAACCATCAACTATGAAGATATATTTTACTTTAATTAAATTGTTAAACAAACAATTTTATATTATAAGAA
Source organism: Quercus suber (assembly GCF_002906115.3). Classification (NCBI taxonomy): domain Eukaryota; kingdom Viridiplantae; phylum Streptophyta; class Magnoliopsida; order Fagales; family Fagaceae; genus Quercus; species Quercus suber. The sequence continues at coordinate 174,507 of NW_027070075.1, forward strand.
TTTTCTTTCTTAGGGGTCTTACGCAATTGCCAAAATTACCAAAGTATATAGAAAATGCTAATCCTCACTTTTCAAATACCCTATAATATTCTCTTTTATGTTTACTTTTTTAAATATCCTATAATATGCTCTTTTTATAGTTAGCACCACCAACTTAAAAAAAAAAATACTCAATATTGAGGCCAAGAAGGTAAAAATAATAAATTTTAAATTCATAAATATTGGTGCAAGTTTTTAAGAGAAAATTATAAATGCTCCATAGTGTATTGTCAACCAAAGTATAACTACTAATTCTTCTATAAAAAGAAGTTTAACTACTAATTACCCAATAATTTACCGTCTCCAACTAAGGTACATTATAAAAATAAAAATAAAAATTATGTTGATGAAATTCATGAATAGATTTATACCTTATTAATATGTGGATATGATATTATTAGATATCAATTAAACATTATTTAAATTTATATCACAAGTGCTCTTGATGAAACAAAAATGTTAAAGCTCGATATTTAACAACATCAAAGAGTAAGTCTAATTATAATTGTAAAAATGTTGAGAGCTTTGTAGCTCAACTGGTTGGCACATCTTTAGTGTTTTTAATTAGAACTTGATAGTCAAGTAGTAATTTTTTAAAAACAAAATTTCGTGTTCTTTATGTTAAAATTATTGTTATATTGTCATCTAAGTGACATAAATATATTGATTTTCTGTTTATTCTATTTACCAACTTTATAATTTGAACCCTTAATGAGTCAAGGTTTAGATAGGTGTGTTTGAATCCATTGTATTTATTTATCACCTTTCTCTAAATGAAAAAAAAAAATCCATTGTATTTATTCATATATATTATTTTCTTTTTGTTCTTAAATATTTTATTTTTCTGATTGGTATATATATCAAGGTACATCTCTAGCTACTTTAATTAAAAGAAGAAGAAAAAGTAGTTTTTACTTTAGAATTTCCTGTACCATTCTTTCTTTCAGGATAACAATATTCATACAATTTCTAATATAAATTAAATGAAATTCAACACATTCTTCATTTATCGATCTATTAATAATTGTTCTCCTTCAATTTTTTTTTTTTTTTTTTTTTTTTGGAGAGAAAGTAAAGGTCGTCTCCTTCAAATTAAGACATATAATTTGGGATAAAAAGAATGTGATCTCTATCTCTCTCTCTCTCTCTAATATATATATACACACACACACACACACACATATATATATATGTAAAGTCACAATCTCAAACAGAGAGCAAACTATCAATCGAACCAAAAAAATCTAATGGCTTTTTGTCTTTTGAGTCTTTTCACAACCTCATCGTTTCTTTGTTGTACACTTGTACAACCATGGATTACTTTCCAAATGTCATGATAGCACCAATGTGTTACAGCGTTTTGCCACCTAATTATATCCACACCGACTTAGTACGGAAAAGACTGTCCCATACTTCAGTCGTATTCATATTTTTCTTTACCGTAATTTCTACGAGTGTCATTCAAGGTAATGCAATTGTAATACTAATGTGAAAACATAAGTACATGATACACATTTTTATCTAACAAAAATAATATATTTTTTCTTAGACTAGAGTTTATATATATTCATCTTTCATTGTACAATGTAAACATATAACGTGTTCTTTTACAAAATAAGAATACGAATTTATATGGTTACATTTGTGATATGACTCATAGAGTTCATGCTTTTATTTTTTTACCATGATGAAATTAGAGTTGATCTTAACTATGTTATGAGGCCCTTAATAAATAAATTAAAAAAAAAAAAAAAACACCATGTGAGGAAGCTCAATGCTGATGGCCTAAATTTTTCATAATTTATTTTGGAGTTTGGTGGATATCCTACTCTCAGAGGAATATCCTTTTGTTAATATTCCATAAGAAGAATATTCTTCAATTAATCAACCTTTAATACTCTATATAAATATAATTATAATCGTCACCTTATAGCATGTCCACCTCAATGGACAAAACACAAAAATCAAATCGCCACCGTGAATTAAGATCCAGGTGATATTGATATCTTTGTTGAATTTAGCTGTTCTATCCGGCTAGGTCAACAGTATCAGCGGTCTTGAATTGGAGGTCATTTCCATAAATTAAAAATGTGTATAAAATAAAGATTAAGATTCTCTGTCTAGGGTTTTGTATGCGAGTTGACATGATAACTAACATAGCTCTATAATTCAGGTTTATAATTCACATATTTGTTTAAATAATAAAGATGAACTTATAATATAACGTCAAGTATTTTATATATTACCACCCATCAATATATACATATACATATACATATATATATATATATAAATATAATCCCTCCCATGTTATTATAAATAAGCCACGTGCTCGCAGGTTATTTGTGTTAGTATTTGTGTATTGTGTACAAAGTACGAACTGCGCTGATATAATATTTAATTAGACCCAACTTGTGCTAACTGCAAATACAATTTTTCTTATTATAATCAGATTCTGGTCTCTATAAAAATATATACATTTATGCATTATCTGGGGTAGTCTCTTGCCTGTGTTTCATGAGCTTAAGATAGGTTTTTTCGCCTTATTAACAGAAGATTGGATCAAAATGGATGACTTGTAAACAACTATAATTTACTTATTCTATGGCATTTAGAGGAGTTTCATCATCAATGAAAATAATATAATAATGCAGCAAGTTCAAGATTAAATTAAAAAAAAAAAACCAGGAGTGAAAAAAAAATATGAACAGAAAAGAAGAAGAGAATAAGGACAACAAAGAGGATGGGAATAATAAATACAGATATTGGTAAAAAAAAAAAAAAAAGGGGAACAAAATACAGATAGAAATTACTAAAGGGTTGGATTTTAAAATTATCAATTAGAATGAAGAGAGAAATTAGAAAAACAGTGAGATATATTAAAGTGTTAACTGTTTTACTTGTTTTTCAAACCAAGAGTCAACTGTCAGGTGTTCTGGAAGGTGTTTTTACATAAAAGATCTTTAAAAAGTAAAAATGTAGCCTTACGTTTTTGACATTATTTATCTATTATTTTGTGGCTTAGTTTCTTTGTGGAGTCAATTGTGGTACATAAAAGTGTGAGCAGTACTGAACAGCAGAAAGGTGAAAGTGGATAACCAGTATTTTGAAGAGCGTATTTTGAATTGAGTTAAGTTATTTTAGGGCCGTTCCGTAAAGCATTTTAGTAATATGTTTTTAATTTTTAAATAATATTATATGTATTTTTACATATTTTTTCATCAACACATATTTCAAAAAAAATACAAACAACATTACTCAAACTACTTTATTAAATAGATCTCTCTAACTCTGTACTTAATTGATAGCTTTCTCCTTTTACTTGGTTGGTTAATTCTTTTATATGGTTGATTGTGAAAAAACAAGTCATGACACCCAAGAGTGGATCCTTCAAGTCATACCCAAAAAAAAAAAAAGCAGCAGTAACTAGCCTACAACATATGGGTTAACTTACCAATAAAAAGAATACATCAATTTTATTATTATTTAATTTTATGAAGTTGATTACTACACCCAAGATGTGCTAAGAGTTTCTAGTTTAATAATATTGTCCAATTCTTTTGATAAAAAAAAATTTGGGCTCAAATTCCCTCCCAATTATTGTTAGCAAAAAATAAATATACTAAACCTGAGCTGAGATACTTTGATTGATGCAGAGTCATGGTCACCCAAACACATTTAGCGATACTGTTGATGATTCAATTTATGACAAAGTTAAATTAAGCCTAGAATTAAAAGCTAAGATATCATGCCCTTTAATTAATTTTATGTTTAATTATTATTTTTGGTCCCTATTCTTTGTCCTAATGTTTCAAAATAATTCATAACGTTTCAATTGTGTTAGTTTAGTTTCTAATATTTAATTATTGTGTCAAAGCAGTCTTTATCAATGGATGTAAAAATAATCATTTTGATGTCACTTGAAATTCCATGTAGTCTTGATTTATTATAAAAAAGAAAAAAAAAAAAAAGTAAACTCGCGAGTTTGCACATGTGGACTATATTTATGATATGAAATTCCTTGGAACACAACGGAGAAGAGGGGGTGGATCCTTGGGAGAGACAAGAGAGAGCTTGGGAGTAAAGGTTAAGACTTAAGACATACAATAGCAAGGTCAAGACATACAACAAATGGTGGATAGAAAAATTTGACATATCAAATCCTTTGATTCATATTATATATGAAAAAGGTTAACGGATGTCTTAAAGGACATTGGTTTAAGAAATATTTAAATTAATTATTTTTAATAACTTTTTATATTTCATATAAAACTGGTATCAAAACTTTCCTAAATTAGTTCATTAACAGATGTTATGTATATATATATATATATATATATATATGAGATGGGTTCAAGTTACATTTGGTGTAACTCTAAAGAATTACATCTTTTTTAAACCATTGGATTAATATATATATATATATATAGAGAGAGAGAGAGAGAGAGAGAGGGGTTATTCATTGAATTTAAACCCTTTATGATTTTTTTCTTTTGATTAGCATAGTGCGATAGAGGTTTTTTATTTCACATAACAGGGACTGCCGGTCACCGCCCATCAAATCAAATCTCAACAAAGGTACCAAAACTAGAAATATAAAACCTCTACAAAATGTATTTAATTATATTCTTTTAGATGCACAGAGTCTATTGGATTTGGACCCTATGTTGTGATTCATGTCTTTGCTCATCCAAGTGAATTCAGGTGGAGGTATTTTACGCAGGCAGCCCTAATTAGCACTGGATTGACAAGTGACAACAACTTTAAATTAATTTCCAACATGTTATCTTTCATTTTCAACACACGAACTATTATAGACATTTGATTAGTTTAATTTTATAGAATAAAATTGAATTGTTTCCTATAAATCTTAATCTTTTACTTATGGTTAAAAAAAAAAATATCGTGGGTAGCAAACAGCAGGGAAAAAATAAAAATTAAAAAAATAATGCATAAGCAGTGTACCAGGAAGACTGGTCCAATATGGTAACAAGCATTAATTGTAAAACGCGGTTTAGGCCATTTCAGTTGAACTCTAGCTATAATGATGTTAGGGAAAGAGACAAACACATCAATTACCCTTTATTTCTTTGACAATAGTATAAATGAAGTCTTCAAGCAAAAAAAAGAAGTATGAATGAAGTCTTTGGAAAGTCGTACATTTTTATGAAACAGGTATTATTATTGCTTTCTCTGAATATTTTCACCCAGAAGAATAAAGACTTGGACCCAAGCTTTGCCCCCAAGAATAAAAACAATCAGAAGTAAAATTTTAATTTGTAAATATCTTATTCTGAAATTTGTACTGTTCTTGATTGTTTTTTCCTCAGTTTTTTTTTTCTCAAAGACTAAATTCGTTGAAAGTCACATTCAGTCTTGGTTGGCAATTAATTGAAACATCAATTCAAGGAGAGGCAATGTGTATAAGCCCATGTAGTAAAACTATAAAACTACCATGAAGGTTCCCTTTCAATGTTTGTGGCTATGAATCACATGCTGCTGAGCCTTTGATCGCTCCACTTGCCTTCCCACTGGCTATTTAGCAATTAAAAATGAGAATGATTGGTAAAATTGTTAGAATATAGGTTGTAAATTGAGTCATATTAAAATATGGCCACCTAATTTGACGATAGGAGCTGCAATGTGCAGTTAGTAGGGGAACTTGAACTCATGCCTGAGGCATTTCGGCCGGCCCAGCCCTTACCAGTAGGCCAATCAACATGTTTGTAGTTTAGTCACTTATTAACTATATAAATTAAGTAATTAAACTCAATAATTGTTTTCAAAGGTAAATAACACAGGGTGAGCGATGATCCATGCATCACCCAAATGAGAGCTCTCTCTCTCTCTCTCACACACCCCTACTAATCATGCTATCTCTTGGGGTTAAATCTTATTATTTTCTTAAATTATGGAAAAAAAAAATGCATGGACATCTTACTGCGGTAGTTTGTTATGTAATTTTTAGTCATATGATGAAAAAATCGTGGTCAACACGGTGCAAACAATTTACATCAAGATATAAAAACTGCAAATTACTTTGTTGAAAGCTTAACTTCTGGTGGGGGTAGCTATAATTTTGAACAAGTGGATGTTAAAGTATTCCTGTTGAATTAGACTTCATATTAATTATATCATCGTCATCTGAAAGCAACTACCGGGGGTTTGTCTTCGTGTTTTTTCCTTTTCATTTGTTTGGGAAAGCATGAATGATTATCTTAACTGGGTTTTATGAAGTTGGTTTGATTAAGTTAAAGTTGTGATTTTTATATAAGAGTTTAATATTGGAAAGACAGAACTAAATTTGGGATTTTACAACTATTAAATTGTTGCGTTACCAACTCAGTTACAAGCCTTTAATTCCCTACACGTAAGCTTCCTGCTCATGCTTACAACTGTTGTCTCTGGCATTATGTCTTCATGGCCATTCGATGCCAAAAGTTAATATGCCGAAAACCAAACTAATCTCTTGACTACTTCAAAGCTTCTTGAAGATTTTGCTTAGCTCTTAAGTTTCTTGATGAATTCTGTTGCCATCTTTCTCTTCATAATATTAATGTTTAATTTTGTTCTTATATATATATAGGTTACACATCAACCTTAAGAGCTATTTAACGTGAAACTTTTGGTCCAACAACTTTTTGAAAAAAAAAAAACCCTAATTCCTTCTTGATTTGTGTTGGGTTAAAGTGTATTGATCTCGATTAATTAATTCAATTACCCAAATTGATTAATTAAGTCAAATTACATGCAAATCGTGGAGGCACCAATAAATCACCAAATAACTAAAATGCAATGGAAAATAAATTAATATGGTAGTTGTTGACAAATAAAGAAAACCTTTCGCAAGACAAAAACTCCACTGGGTGAATTTAAGGTCACTACTCCCAAAAATCCACTGATAAAAAATCAAGTAGTTACAAGTATGAGGAATCTTATCATTACCCTGACCTATTCCAAAATACCAACTTATAGTTGAACTTTTACTTCAATACCCAATTGAACTTGATTTTATAGCAGGCTTCTTTGCTCTGCATAAATCTCCAATTTGTGACTAATTCCTTTGCATGGATCTTAGTACGTGACTAACTCCAGCAATTTGATTGATTGTTGATGGTTGCAAAGTTCTTTACTTCATAAATGATTAATATCATGAAGCACTTGGTTACAAAACCCTAAGACGTACAAACGTAGTAGCTTCATACAGAGTATATGAGTTCTAGGTCTTTGTTTCTATACTTGATGACTTTTAAAATAGGCCTAATATATGACTAAAGTTGTAAAAAGAGAAACCTTAATCATTCAAGTCATATAGGGCCAAAATTCAGATCTGAGAAATCTGAAATCGTAATTCTCGATAGATCGAGCTTGTGTCGAGCTTCGATCTCCATTAATCTTTGATAGTAGCTAGTGTTGAGTTTTAATGAAACAACTTTTCTTTACTTATTTCTTGGATTAAACTTCATGTTGTTAATGATATTACTTGATATGTTTGAACAACATACTTCTTGATACATTAAACCCAACTTAGATTTACTCAATTACAAGTAAATTGCGTTTTGTTAAAGAATTAGTCAATTGCATAGAAAATATGATGCATACAATTTGTAACGTTTCACCATATCAAAATTTAAAGGAAGAGCAAAATCCCTTCTCGATTTGTCACCACTAATCAACCTCAACTCCCTAATTTCGGCTAACAAACCACTGATTTTTAATTTCCTAATTTTCCCCCTTGTCAAAACTCAAAAGGCCCCATTTTGTCTTGTCAAGCAAGGCTTATGGAATTTTGATTTCTTCCTAATTTGTTTACTGACTTGAGTAGCACGTGCACACTGCTTGTTTATTAGGTCTTAAAAAAAAAAAAAAAAAATTCTCTTTCTAAATTTCAGATTCCTTGGCATTTGTAAGCTTCACACAGGGTGGAGCTACAACAAAGCTTGGGGGGCCATGGCCCCTCCACACACACACACACACACAAAACTCTTTTATTCCCCCCCTCCCCCAAAAATATTTAAGTTAGTCCAATGATACTCTAAAAATACAATCAATTTTTTCAATTTGGCCTAGTAGTTATAAATATAAGGTAGTTTTTGTTTTCTCAAATTCTTATATATATTTTTTTGAGGTATTTTTTGTTTTCTCAAATTCGTTTTTATTTTTTTTTATGTGTTTAATATTAAACTAGACAACTTTTATATACTCATTGGAGTTTAAAAGATGATGAGTTCTCCTAAAAATATTATCTAGCAAATATACATATGTCAGTTGATAGTTTTATATATAATAATATATATTTACAAATTATGACATACTCTGGTATCAAATATTAAGGTTTATACATGCGTATGTGTATGTGTATTTACGCATATGTATGATGGTTTGTCTTAACTCTTGACTAATATATTAGTACCATAATTTGGACCCTCGATCCAAACAAAAAATCCTAGCTCCTCCCCTGACTTCACGTTATCTAAATGACTAGAGTTACATGAATTTTGTTTCTATTCACCAGTTGATGACATTGACCTTTTTAAAATATTTTCAAAGTGTGGGACTAAAATGAAATATTTAGAAATAAATAAGTGATCTTGAAACAAAAATCAAAGTTTGAGGAAAAATATATGTCAAATTTACTTAAAATTCAATTAAGAGAAGTACTCATTCTTTGACTTGTACAGTAGTTTGTACGTTGTACCTCTCTCTGTCTCTCTCTCTCCCCAATTTTGTGCAAAATTCACGTTTTTGTTTAGGTCTTATACGCTCCTTTTGTTCAAATCCGCTAGTTTGTACTGACCACTTCTATCAATATTCAAACCTATATATTCTCGGTCAGAAGTCAGAAGTATATTCCTAGAGGTATATATATCTTATACCAAGCTTTCATAAACACCAATAATTTGCTTTCATAATTAATTAATTTTTTTAATAATTCAATTGTTACAAGAATGAAGAACATGGGGATTTGAACCCAGACCATTAATGAGGCATCAATTAAGTTCCAAAGCTCTTGGCGATTCCCTAATTCTTAATTTAACTAGCTTGTAACCCCATGCATATATATAAATACACTTAAAGATATACATTAAGATTCATATTATAATTCCTATATCTATAATTTAAACACTATTGATAGTCATTTTTATATTTTGTTAACTTTTTAAACAAATTTGTAAGGATATTATTAGGAGACTGTTTGGCTTGGGTGGAAAAGCTGAACGCGTTTGCGTTTCAGCTTTTTTTTTTTTTTTTTTTTTCACGGGTTTCAGTTTTTTTACTGTTTATGTACTGTAGCGGCTACTGTTTAATGAACAGTAGCCGCAAAGTTTGACTTTTCAACCCAAATTTACTGTTCACGGACCCACAATTTTCACTTTTCAGCAACTTTTTCATTAAAAATGGGTCCCACGGTACTATTCACACATTTAAAAATTATTTTGCTACAGTGTTTTCAGTTTTCAGTTTTCAGTGTATCCAAACAGGCCCTAGGTATAAAATGTAAATTGTCCATGTTAAAAAAAATTATTGTGAAGCACTTATTTTATTTTATTTTATGATTCATTTATTTTGAACTCTTTGGTTTTTGTACTTAAAAACTCACTTGAATGAATATTTATGATGTGGTCTCACATTTAATTTTAAAATTAAGAAATAAAACTCTTTAAGAATAAATAATTTAGGACAAATGGCGCAAAATTAAAACTCTAATTTAGAATTCTAATTTGAGTTTCTTTCAGTTTCACCTATTATTATATACATAGATTGATTTTGATAAAAACTTATGTTATGTTGGATAATTCTTTTTTCCCACAGCTGAAAGATGATGACAACACCATTTACCAATAATGGGGACTTGGGTGGCATGCAGCGCAGCGTGGTTGACATGATTTTGAGGAAAGATTAATATGGTAGTTACATCAAATAACGAAATTAATGGTCCAAATTTTTTTATATTTTCTCCTATCAAAAAAAAAAAAAAAGAAGTGAAAAATTCGGAAAAAATAAATACCGTCCCACTATTATGGTTGAATAGCTTAATTCAAAGATATGGTTCTGATAAAAGTCAATGAAAAATTCTGTTTTACGAAAATGATATAAAACAAAGGGTCCGTTTGTTTTGGGTGAAAACAATTTCAGGAAAGCATTTTACGTAAAATAGGCTGTTTGGGTGTAAAGGAAAATTCGGTCAAACGGAAAATCATTTCCGTTGACCTTCAAAAATACCCTCTGTTTATGGAAAATCATTTCCGTTCTCATTTTACCTTCAATTTACTTCTGGAAAATGAGAGAGAGAGAGAGAGAGAGAGAGAGAGAGAGAGAGAGAGAGAGAGAGAGAGCGAGGAAGCAGAGAGAGCCACAAACCCAGAGCCCAACTCCGGCGACCCACCGCCACTCGCCGTCGACCCACGAGGACCCACCGCCACTCAACGTCGACCCACGACCCACGAAGACCCACGACCCACCGATCTTCGACCCAGACCCAGACCTTCGACCGTCGACCGTCGACCCAGACCGAGACCGATCGCACCCAGACCGATCGCACCCCACCGAAGACCGATCCACCTAGACCGATCGCACCCCACCGAGATCGCATCACGCTCTTCGACGTCGCCTGCGAACCCGAGCTCCAGTCCGACGATCGCACGCACCAGATCGCACCGGTCTCGTCGATCGCAGCACCGCGCCGCTCGATCTGGCCGCTCGATCTCGCCTCCGCTCGATCTTGTCGTTTCCCATGACCGATCTCATCGCCCATGACCGATCTCTCCCTTTCCATCCATTTTTGATCACTCTCTCGTCCTCGCTCTCTTAGTTTGACCGAATGTGGATTTGATCGAATGGAGTTATTGTGATTTTTGTTTTTTGAAGTTTATACGTTGAAATTTCTATTATAAAATTTGTTTGGGAACTGAGAAAATGGCAAAGAAAATGTGAGAAAGTGTAGGAAAATAGCATTTTCAGTATACAACCAAACACATTAAAATATTTTCTAGAAAATTTTTCATAATGCAGCCAAATACTCAGAAAATATTTTCCTTTCCCGAAAATACCATTTCCGAAAAATATCTATTTTCCGGAAAATATTTTACGGCAAACAAACACAGCCAAAACCTCAATATAAACAATGAATTCATGGGCTGTGATGAGTTCCAACTGGCTGGATTTGTTGCTGTTTTGTTCTCTCTCTCTCTCTCTCTCTCTCTCTCGTTTTGCCTGTATTTACTTTCTCTAGGTCCGTTCCTTCCATGAGTTGTTATATTTATACCAAGAATTAAAGCCTTAAAGGTTGTGTAGATTTGTCTTTTCTTTTTCTTTTTACAAAAAAAAAAAAAAAAACCTCAATATATTGTCTTATAGAAAGTCCAAGGTCAGTAATGTTGCTATTGTTGTGCAATATGTTAATCTTGTTTTGCTTAGCCAACAGAGTAGTACGTCTAGTATAAATATTGACACTTCATGTTTGTTCGTTTAGACCCCTTAAATCAAGTTGTTTAACCTAATATATTAACCAAATGATTACTTAGGTTTATTATTCAGATTTAAGTTAAACATGCATATATCATATCATGCACAAATGCGAAAAAGTAAATAACACCACGATATGATGACTCAGGAAAATTGATGAAACGAACAGTTTCAAGGTAAAAATCTGGAAAGGATTTGACTTACCTATTCTCAAGGTAAAATAGATCTACTATAAGAGAATTGAAGTTTCTACAATTAGATTTAACCCTAAATCTATTGCTAACTCCAGTAGTAACTTATTGACACAACCACGTGCAAGATCCGAATCTACAGACTCCTTCTCTTCTTGGATTTACACCAACACAAGCCGCCCTACTTGTGACTTTGAGATCCCACTCAAAGGTTTCAGATCACTACCAGTAATGATTTTGATGCAGCAACTATGTTCTACCTATGCTTGATTGTAGATTTTGCTCTAGTAGATTCTTGTGTACTTAGAAGGTACAAAATTTCTCAGATCTCACAAAGAGTAACACACAAGTCTTTCTAAAAAAATCTGAAAAACGTAGCTGGGGTTTCCCTTTTATATGTAGAGAAGTTTAGATGAAACTCTAAACGTTTTCATGAGCTTGGGCCTGTTTAAAAATTTTGTAAAAAAACTGGACCTACGATTTTCGATCGGTCGAGCCTAATTCTTGATCTGTTGAGCAAGGCAGAACCACACTTCCTTTTTTCTGCAATTAGCTAGACTTGAACCTTGAAACAGCCACTTTTAAGCATTGCCTAAAGACCTAAACTAGACATGTTTTGTTCTTGGTTTGCCAACACACTAAAAACATGGTTCTAAACATTTAAACCTAAATCTTTAGAACCTTACACTTCACCTTCTTCTTTTTCTGTATCAGTCTATCGCAATCCTTACTTATTTAAATAAATAATTTGAAATTTGAAGTTGAGAGAGTGAATTGTTAATTTTTTCTACCACGTGGAAAGACAATTTTTAGATAACTAGCTTGTGTGATCCGTGGATCATTTAACAAAATGAATGTAAATTAAAAAAAAAAAAGGACATAATAAGAAATTAATTAATATCATGCAATGATAGAATATTTCTATCTAAGAATTTAAATCGGTTTAGATAATACTTTTAATAAGAAAAGAAAAAAAAGGTATGTGTATATATATATATATATAATATATTAGTTAGAGTATCTGATAGCAAAGTTTAAAATTAAGTAAATTATATTTAACTTGTTATAGAATTTTATTATATTTAATGGATTTTCAATTTGAGCTAGCAAATTGTCCATTTCTTCAAAAGGTTTAAAATTATAATGGAAGTATATAAATCCCCTTCCCCCGGCGCCCCTCCGAAAAAAAGAGATTATGAAGTTTATATATTAAAAAAACTTACATCTTTTCCATAAAAATATTACTTATACTTGAAGTGAGAAATCATGAAAAACAACCCTTTCCATTAAAAAGAAAGAAAGAAAGAGAGAGAAACGGCCCTTTATCTTTAATAATTATCAATGCAAATAAAAGCCAATTGATACCATATTATTAATTTCCTTTTGTCAAATAATCAAATAAATTAAATCAATTTTTTAGAAATCTTTTTTTTTTTTTTTTTTTAAGACCGAAGATAGAATATATATTATTGATTGGAACAGTGTTACATGAAGTACAAACAGTTACACATAGATGTTACACCAGACCGAGATACATTGTGGACCTAGTGCAGCCTTCTAGTTTTGCAGATACGTATTAGCCAAAAAAACTGCAGACGTTGGACCCCTTTAGGGGGTTGTCTGTGTAGTTGTGAGGCTCTGAAACTCTGTCAACATGCTGGTAGCTCCCTCAACGATGCCCTCAGGTTGAAGCTGAGCTCTTTTAGAAATCTTAAAAAATAACACATCGACAACAAGTTAATTATTTTGGGACCCATTGAGCCAAACAAATCTTCCTTCTCCCTATAAGAAAACAACCTAAGGAAAATATTCTTTTGTCCCTAAAATTTTAATTTTAATAGTTAACTTATCAGACTTTTGACTCTCAAAAAAGAAAAAAAGAAAAAGGTTAACCTATCAGACATTAGGTTTGTGACAAAGCAAACATTCTTTTAGTACTTCTTGTTAAAACATATATAATTTATTCATGCGATGAGATGTGATTTTTTCAGTAATTCTTGTTAAAACATATATAAATAATTTACTCACGTGATAATAATGACATTTTAAAATTATTGCTAAAGTGGCACAAACCATGTGCATATCATATAATTTGTTAGGACATATGTAGTTCACTTGTTAAGAACATATGTCATTCTTTTATGTAATTGACTAATCCTTTGATAAAACGCATTTTACTTGTAATTGGGTAGATCTAAATTGTGTTTAATACTTGAAGAAACATGTTGTTCAAGTCTAGTATTAAAGCCATGAAGATTGGACCAAGGAAAAAGTGAAGAAAAGGTGTTCAATAAAGCTAGACAGATAGCTTGACACTTGCAGACAGATAGCTCGACAGCTGCTCGACACCTCTCGATAGCTGACTATCTATCGAGCTCTTCAGTTGATTGTTATCGCAATCTCGACACCTTCTTGACAGCTGGTGGATCGATCGAGAAAGCTCTTGTCTCCTCGACAGCTTCTCGACATCTAGCTATTTATCGAGGTTTAAAGCTTGACACCTCCTCGACACCTCTCGATCGATCGAGGTTACGGAAAATCAGAATTTTCAAATCTAATTTTTGGGCCAGGCTTTTGTATTTGTGTAGGGTTTCTTTTCTCACAACCCTAAACCTATATAAGACTTATTTTAGAGGCCGTCACATAAAAGAATACAAAGAGAACATATGCAAAAGGTGACCGATACCTTATTCTCTCTGAAAGAAGCTACTGCATCTTTGCGCCTTAGGGTTTTGTAGTCAAGTGCTTCTTGATCTTCATTGTTGATGAAGTGAAGAACTTTGCAGTCAACATTCTTTTTCCTTAAGTTGGTGAGTGAGTCACGTACTAAGATTCGTGCAAAGGAGTTAGTCACGTATTGGGATCCGTGCAACAAAAGGGTGGTGTTCATATATTGAAAAGTTTAGAGGTTCTGAAGCGGTAGAAAGTTTCTGCTGTGAATTTATCTACGGGGATTGTAGAGTTTAGGGACAAATGTTTTGTACTAGATCTGAAACTTCTCTTTACTATAGTGGATTGCTTTTCGAGAAGGTTTCCCCTCAGGTTTTTTACTGTGAAACTGGTTGGTTTCAATGATTTTCCTAGGTCATCATATCTTGTCTTATTTATTATTTCCGCTGCATGATTTTGACATAATATTGATGTTTGTTTGTTTTAACAAGTTTGATTTATAATAAATCTAATTAACAACTTGGGTTTAAAACTTGTTAATTCTATCAATTGAGGTCTAAATTTCCTAACAAGTGGTATCAGAGCGGGTTCACTCTATTGGATTAATTTTCTAAGTGTGATCCTTGACCCCTGTTGTCATGGATCGTGGACAATCCCTTTTGATTCCTCATTTATTTGATGGAACTAATTATGCGTACTGGAAAGTTCGTATGAAAGTGTTTTTGCAGGCTCTGGGTGAACATATATGGCAACCTGTTGAAGTCGGCTGGATTAAGCTAAAGGAAGCGCTGGTGGATTGAGATGATGCAACAATCATTGCCGCAAATTTCAATAGTAGGGCCTTGAATGCTTTGTTTTGTGGGGTGACCAATGAGGAATTCAAGAAAATATTATCCACGAAAGTTGCCAAGGAAGCATGGACTATTCTTGAGACCACCTATGAAGGTACCAAGGCAGTAAAGACTGTGAAGTTTCAACAACTCACTAGTAGTTTTGAAGAAATAAGGATGGAGGAGGATAAGACATTTGATGAGTTTTATGCCAAACTTAAGGATATTGTGAATTCTGCCTTCAACCTTGGAGAATGTATTGTAGAATTTAAAATTGTTAGAAAAATCCTTAGGTCCCTACCTGAAAGATTCCATGCCAAGATCACTGCCATTGAAGAAGCAAAGGACATTGATCAAATTCCTTTGACTGAGCTTGTAGGGAACCTTTAAACCTACGAGATGGGATTAGACTCAATGAGAAAAGGTAGAAAGAGTAAAAATTTGGCTCTCAAGGGTATAGAGGAAGAAATTGAGGACTTTGAAGATGAAGATGAAAGTGAAAATGAGGATGAGGATCTAACCTTTATAACTGATGAGATTATCAAGCTTCTTCAGTTTAGTAAAAAGGATAAGGGTAAACCTCCTAGGAAATCTACATTCTCAAAGAAGGGCAAGAATGAGAAACCCTTTATCAAATGCCATGAGTGCAAATATTTTGGTCATATGAGAATAGAGTGTCCAAACTACCTCATGAAGGAAAAGACCAACAAGTCAAAAGATAAATGGTTGGTTGCTACCTGGAATGATATTGAGGATGGCTCTTCTGATGAGCTTGTGGATGAATGTCGTCAAGTTATGGCCTTTGCTATCACAACCGATAAGGTGATTGTGGAGAGTGCTAGTGACAGTGAGGATTCTTCTGATGATGAAGTACCCAAGAAGATGACATTTCAGGAAGCCTATGATAAACTATGCACTAAATTCATAAAATCTAAAAAGACTTCTCATCTTTGTAGAAAAGTGATTAATGAGGTAAAAATTGAAAAAGCTGATCTGTTAGTTAAACTAGATGAGACTACAAGGTTAGTTGAGACTCTTATTGTGGAGAACGCCTCATTAGAAAAAAAGGTCAAGAATCTTGAGGTTGAGCTTAGTCAAGCTAGAACTCAAATAGAGAGGATGTCTAGTGCAAAGCTTGATGAGGTATTAAGTGCTCAAAAGCCTAGTTCTAATAAGACTAGTTTAGGATATGCTGTTTCCTCCAGCCCCTCCTCTTCCATAGCTTCTGGATCAAGGACTGTCTTTGTGCCATAATCTGAGAAAGGTAATAAAAGTATGAAATCTAAATCCTTTGTTAGACCTCATGTTTGTCACTGTTATGGTGCTTTTGGACACATTCGTCCTAATTGCTTTAAGTTGTATCCTTATAAGCAATTGTCCAAACAGTCATAAGTTTCCTCTCAAGGACCTACACCTTTGTTTGGAGAATTATTAAAAGTTTTGAGTTTTTTAACTCAATTTCAAGAGAATTCTAATTCTTCTATATCCTTTAGTAGACATACTAGGACACATGCCTTTTCATCTTCATGGCCAAAGACTCGTACTGTGTGGATGAGAAAAGAGCTTAAGACTTAATTGTCTTTTCTGTTTGTCCTCTGCTTTAATTCTTTCTATCTAAAGTAGGACTCTCTTTACTTGATTTCTTATCTGTTTTTGGAATCATACTTTCATGCATCTGCATTTTTCTATCATGCATTCATGCATATGCATCCTTCTTTCATGCTCTCATATTGTTTGTCTGTTTTTGTTTGGTTGTTTAGTTTTTTATTTTGTTTTCAAAATAAAAAATAAAAAGGAAAAATAAAAAAAATACAAAAACAGTGTGTGTTTTGTGTACATGGGTACTTGTGTACCTTGGATGGCCATTGATACAAAATTTTCTAAATTTTGTATCTTTTGTAACTTAGATGAGCATTCCTATGCACAACTAAGCAAGTGAGCTTTGTGACTCTTGTTTGTGATGAGTAAGATTAAGTTATCTCTTGAACTTAACACTCATATCACTTTTTTTGACGGGTAGGACTAGAAAATCCTAAGAGAAAGGCATAAATAATCATCTCACCACTGTTGCCCACCAATCATAATATGATACCTGTATACTTCGACATAGCAAAAGTGTAGTGTTAAAGACACCCGTATGCTTCGGCATAGCAAAAGTGCAGTGTCAAATGCTTAACATCTTTGGTATTTCTTTTCTCTCTTTTATATACTCATGCATGATATGCTAAAATAAAAGAAAATATGCAAAGAAAATAAAAAGCAAAAAGATAAAAAATGTTTTAAATATGGTTGCAAGCGTGTATTCTAGGAGATATGAGAGTTATAGGATGTACCTTGAAGTTGATAGTCTCCATCAAACGGTTATGATTGTGTGTGAGTTAAAGTGATTTTTTTATATCTTAAATCGTCATAACATGTATACACTTATGCAATCTTGCGATGTTTTTCACACACAACACGCAATATTCTTTGCTACTCTTGATACATGTGCAGGTACAATGTGATTTGGCCATCACAAAGGTTTACATGTGTTAATGTATGCTCACTAAACTGTCTTGACTTGTTTTTGAAAAATAAAATTGGTTAGACTTGTTTAGTGTGTGTGTGTGTGTGTGTTTGGGATCTATGTGCTTAACATTTTTCTTGTTGAGAGATTTGTTTTTCACATAGTTTGCATTTCTATTATCTTGTTATCCATAACATCTTATTTTATTACATTCATGCATTTTTTATGGATTCTTTGTACCCCCTTGATCATCTTTATATTTCTTGGATGAAACTTTATAGCTTCTTGTACCCTTTGTCAATCATGACAAAAAGGGGGAGAAATTGTGGAGGTTTTGTGGTTTCCTTCTTTAAGATTCTACAAGTTAGGGGGAGAAATACATGCCAGTGTAAGGGGGAGATGTGTTTCATCTTGTTAGGGGGAGTGCACCTCCTTCTTCTTATACCTTGGGTCTTGTGACCATGTTTACATACATTGTGTTTATCTTTGATATTTATACGCTGATATATGTCTTCTTTACCTATCTTTACATGTGTTGTTTCGTTTCTATCTCCATACACATGTTTCTTATTACTTGTATGCAATCTATTATTTCTGTTTCATACTAAGATGCCTTGATGAATTTTGTTTAAAGTGTTTCAAAAATACAGGTTGTCAAAGTCTACTTTTCATAATCTCTCTTCTTACAAAGTTTTTCAAGAGTTTGTGTTAGGATAGATTTTATTGTATTTAACAAGTGAATATGAGTTGAGTGATTTATGACTTCTCTCATATGTTCATTTGTTTGTTGTGGTTTTGTCATGGATTGCCAAAGGAGGAGATTGTTAGGACATATGTGGTTTACTTGTTAAGAATATATGTCATTATTTTATGTAATTGGCTAATCCTTTAACAAAACGCACTTTACTTGTAATTAGGTAGATCTAAGTTGTGTTTAATACTTGAAGAAACATGTTGTTCAAGTTTAGTATAAAAGCCATGAAAATTGGACCAAGAAACAAGTGAAGAAAAGGTGTTCAATAAACCTGGACAAATAGCTCGACACCTGCAAATAGATAGCTTGACACCTCTCGAGCTCTTCAGTTGATTGTTATCGCAATCTCGACATCTTCTCGACAGCTGGTGGATTGATCGAGAAA
The DNA here is from genome assembly GCF_002906115.3 of Quercus suber. Classification (NCBI taxonomy): domain Eukaryota; kingdom Viridiplantae; phylum Streptophyta; class Magnoliopsida; order Fagales; family Fagaceae; genus Quercus; species Quercus suber. The sequence continues at coordinate 193,348 of NW_027070075.1, forward strand.
GCTCCTGTCCCCTCGACAGCTTCTCGACACCTAGCTATCTATCGAGGTTTAAAGCTCGACACCTCCTCGACATCTCTCAATCGATCGAGGTTACGGGAAATTAGAATTTTCAAATCTGATTTTTGGGACAGGCCTTTGTATTTGTGTAGGGTTTCTTTTCTCATAACCCTAGACCTATATAAGACTTATTTTAGAGGCTGTCACATAAGAGAATACAAGGAGAACATATGCAAAAGGTGACCGATACCTTATTCTCTCTGAAAGAAGCTACTGCGTCTTTGCGTCTTAGAATTTTGTAACCAAGTGCTTCTTGATTTTTATTATTGATGAAGTGAAGAACTTTGAAGCCAACATTCTTCTTCCTTAAGTTGGTGAGTGAGTCACGTACTAGGATTCGTGCAAATGAGTTAGTCATTTATTGAGATCCGTGCAACAAAAGGGTGGTGTTTATATATTGAAGAGTTTAGAGGTTCTAAAGCGGTAGAAGGTTTCTGCTGTGAATTTATCTACGGGGATTGTAGAGTCTAGAGACAAAGGTTTTGTACTAGATCTGAAACTTCTCTTTACTATAGTGGATTGCTTTTCGAGAAGGTTTCCCCCCAGGTTTTTTACAGTGGAACTGGTTGGTTTCATTGGTTTTCCTAGGTTATCATATCTTGTCTTATTTATTATTTCCGCTGCATGATTTTGACATGATATTGATGTTTGTTTGTTTTAACAAGTTTGATTCATAATAAATCTAATTAACAACTTAGGTTTAAAACTTGTTAATTCTATCAACTGGGGTCTAAATTTCTCAACATAATTAAATCAATTAGGTTTAACACAAATGCTCACACATGGTTTGATTTTTCGTAAACCTATTGTACAATAACATGAGGTTAATTGATCAAATCAAAATTTTAGAGAGTCGCATTAAAGTCCAATAGTGATATATGTTAAAGGGCAAAAAAAAAAAAAAAAAAAAAAACGCACATACACACACTAATGGAATTAGATTTATTCAAGATGCATATCTAACCATAAGTTGCTGGGTTTGAAATTGTGGGGACAGAAAAACAGGTGGCCTTGGCCCACTCCAAGCCAGGCCCAATGGCCCACGCCGAGGATGCATGAGGGGTCCGAGGATGAAAGCGCGAGGACCAACCCCTGAGGAACATATCCGAGGATGACCCCATCCTCGGGCGTCTGAGACCTCGGGAGAACACGAGGAACACCCCACCAAAGGGGACTCCTTGAATGTCCGAGGAGGAGGGGTCCAGTGCCACGCGTCGGCGAAGGAGCAAGCCTTAGGCGAGCTGTCATCTCTGGATTGAATGCACTCACCTAACCCCCCTGGCCGCATTAATGGGGATGTAACCCCTTGACAGGGCAACATTGATCATGGTGAGCCACTTGAGTGCGGATAAGGCCTCTGATGGGACGGACGGTCAGAGGGAAGGCCAATGGATGATCAACAGAAGGAAGAAGGGGATAGGAGGGACAGAACTATATAAGAAAGGCGAGTAAAGAGTTTAGGGGGAGGCTTCTTTTGGGTGAATCATTCAAGAGAATGCCATAGAAGGACTCAGAGGTCATGTTAGTTTCAGGGAGAGGGAACCTCCTCGGACGAGGGTCGAGGAGCTACCCTTAGTTGTAAACTGGGCTCACTTCCCTTCAATGGAAGAAAAGGGGCTTGTATTCCGTTGCTAGTCTGTTAGGGCCTAAACTTTCGATCCACTCTCTAAAAATGTATTGTTGGGGAACCTTTCTAAACTGAGTCCCTACAATTGGCGCCGTCTGTGAGAAGGATTAGTGCACTGGCAGGCGCAACGGGCGGTCGTTCCTAAGTAGTCATTTTATGGAAGGTTGGTGATAAGGCGTCAAAAAAAAAAAAAAAACAAACAAGCATTGCAGAAAAGTAGAAGGTCCAAAATAGAAGATTCAACAGAAAAGAAAAGGAACTTCATATTATTTTATTAAACAGAAAAGTACAAGATACAAACAGAGGCTCAGGCAGGCGTGTTTTACAACTAACTTTACAAGCTAATTCTACAAACAGAGGCCCAGGTGGACCTGTTCTAAAACTAGCTAGGGGAAATAGGGCTGAGGCTAGCCTGCTTCAAGGCCACCAACAACTCCTTGTCCGGTGCGGCGGAGCTGGAACAAAGAGAGGAGCCGACGCAGGTCCCATGACGTTCCCTCAATTCTCTCCAATCCTCACTAGCGTCGGCCGTTGGAGATGGCAACACTCGGGCACCAGCCATGACGTGATTTTGCGCGTCTCCCTCCGGCAGGGGTACACCCTGGGGAGGAGCGTTAGGTACTTCAGGGACATCCCGCCTGGCCACCGTGCATGGCACTATCAGTGTTACGCCTAGACACTGCCGCGCCAGAAGCCTAGTGGGGGCTGCGGTCACAACGGCTCTTGGCCGGGACGGTAGGGCATTTGGCCTGTGTGTCCTCACCCCCGCCCAGGGCCGCCCCATATCTTCCAACTCCGGTCATAATCCTGGCAGGGTTATTGAAGGGGCTAGGAGAGCTGAATGGACGTGTTTCTAGTTGTGCTGGGAAGTTCATGGAGTGTGGAGAAACGTTTCTCCCAGAAAGCCTTATATAGAGGATGAAGACTGGTGGGAATTAATCCACACAAAGTTCGAAGAGAGAATTATCAGTGGTACTAATCACGAGGATACCAAATCCCAAGGATACCGTAGACCGCTGGATTTGTATCAATTCACGAGGATATTAATGAAGGCGAGCCTCGCGCATTGAAACGTCGAGTGCAGAGCGCGAACAACCAAGGGATGCCTCCTAAATGAAAAAGATGGGGACTTGAATTGAAGGTGAGGTCAATGCCATGTGTAAGATCATAGTTCGAACCACCCCTGCCCAAAGCACCGTAGAGTTAATAGTCCGACCCGAGGAGGAACCGTCTCCAATAAAGCGGTCCGAGGACAAACCCCTTCATACAGAAGAATGGAAGCGTTAGACAGAACCAAGGCATTGCATGGTCCTCGGACTCAAGCCTCTGGGGAAACTAACCGCTCAGCTATACCTGGGTACTAGACAGAACCAAGGTATTGCATGGTCCTCGGACTCAAACCTATGGGAAAACTAGATACTTACAGAAGAATGGAAGTGTTAGACAGAACCAAGGTATTGCGTGGTCCTCGGACTCAAGCTTATGGGGAAACTAACCGCTCAGCTATACTTGGGTACTAGACAGAACCAAGGTATTGCATGGTCCTCGGACTCAAACCTATGGGGAAACTAGATGCTTACAGAAGAATGGAAGCGTTAGACAGAACCAAGGCATTGCGTGGTCCTCGGACTCAAGCCTATGGGGAAACTAACAGCTCAGCTATACCTGGGTACTAGACAGAACCAAGGTATTGCATGGTCCTCGGACTCAAACCTATGGGGAAACTAGATACTTACAGAAGAATGGAAGCGTTAGATAGAACCAAGGCATTGCATGGTCCTCGGACTCAAGCCTATGGGGAAACTAACCGCTCAGCTATACCTGGAAGCGTTAGACAGAATCAAGGCATTGCATGGTCCTCGGACTCAAGCCTATGGGGAAACTAACCGCTTAGCTATACCTGGGTACTAGACAGAACCAAGGTATTGCATGGTCCTCGGATTCAAACCTATGGGGAAACTAGATACTTACAGAAGAATGGAAGCGTTAGACAGAACCAAGGCATTGCATGGTCCTCGAACTCAAGCCTATGGGGAAACTGACCACTCAGCTATACCTGGGTACTAGACAGAACCAAGGTATTGCATGGTCCTCGGACTCAAACCTATGGGGAAACTAGGTACTTACAGGAGAATGGAAGTGTTAGACAGAACCAAGGTATTGCATGGTCCTCGGACTCAAGCCTATAAGGATAGCTAACAACTGCAAAATATCCTAAGTTAGGAAAGACCAAAGCCATACCTGACCCTTGAGACATAAGGGGACTGCCCACGCATACATTCCCCTTCATTATCATGGTTACTGACATAATTGACCGAGATACAATTCATGCAAAGAAAAAGAAAAGAAAGGAAGCAGATAGCACGCAAACAAATAAACAACCCAAAATAGATAAGAAAAGAAATTAAACTCCCATTACAATAATGAGTCCATAGAAGTTGCGTGACAAGAGCCACATTACAAAAAAAAAAAGAGAAGAACAACAACCGAATAAAATAAAATAACACAAGGGAAAAAAGCATAGATGCAGCAAGGGCACGTTGGACTGATATGCCGGGGGGTCTACTCCTTTTGCTCAGGCTAGACAGGGGCAACCTCTAACTCCTCCGAGCCCTGGCCTAAGGGGACGGCCTGCAGGGGTACGGCGAGAACGGCTGCTTCCTCGGTGGTAGGAATTTGAGCATCGGAAGGGACCTCTACTTTCTCTTGGGGCACCTCCTCGCTTGGATGCTCCTCTAGTTCAGTAGCCCCCACCTCCTCAACAATCTCCCCAGCCTTAGCGCCATCAGGGGCGACCTTGCGGATAGCAGGGGGGTAGTACACCCTCTCTGCCTTCCACAGGTCGGACGAGGCCTCCACCCCAGCTTGTTTGAGGGCCTCAGCCCAGACCTGGGAGCAGTATTGCCTACATACCCCCGGGACTTAAGCTTTATAGAGGGCCTCTACCTCAGCCACCCCATCAGCGTAGGCTACGGTCTCAGCCTCCTCCTTGGCAGTCAGGGCCATCTCCCTGCCAAAATCTGCCTCGTCCTTAGCCCGTTGAGCTTGGTCTTCGGAGGAGGAGGGGGAAGCTTCTGCTGGGACTTCCCCGGTTGGCCTTCAATCAGGTCCAACAAGCTGGTGGTGGGCTTCCTCTTATAATCCATCACTGGCAGAGGAGGGGCTTCTGAAGCAAGGAGGTCTGCTTCGATCAAACGAGGGTCGCCCAAGTCCCCGGGAGGGTCCTCGGACTGATCAAGTTGTGCGAAAATGTCGAACGCATCCTCCTCTCTCTCTGGATCCTCCTCGGCAGCCTCGGCGAATGCTTGGGAAGAAGAAGGGATGGCTACAGTAACAACTTCTGGTTCTGAGGGCTCCTCGGGGAACTGAAACCCGTCCTCGGTCATAGTAATCCTCTGAAGCCGAGGATCGTTGGCTCCGATCACGTGCTTTGGAACTAGGAATGATTTCTGGACAGGTTTATACCCCAAGATTTTGTGAGCGGCCCTAACTTGATTGTCGTCCTCGTTTATATAAACCGACGCTCTCAGCACCTTCTGTAAATCTTCCCGGTTGACCAAATGGAAGTGGCGCTCAAAAGCGTGCGGGTTTGCAAATGAAAAGCACCACCGCGTTAGTAAAAAAAGGAAGGGGGAAGAAAAAAGACGAGAACTTGAAACCCCTCCTATTTCCCACTGCCCGACCTGGTATTCCCTCTGTTGTTGGGCAGTGAAGGCCATCGTGCCACTCCCTTGACATGATGAGGAAATCCTCGTTGAGCCCCTTGCTGGACTCAGAGAGGCATTGGATGAGCCGCACCCTGTCGTCCCTCGTCTTCAGGTAATAAGACTTGCCCTTAAAGAGGTGAAGGTTGTAGCACCAGTTCACGTTATGGTGGGTCAACCTTAGCCCCATCTTCTCGTTCAGGGCGTCCACACAGCCCAGAATCCTAAAGACATTTATCCCACACTAGGTAGGGGCCAACCGGAAGTACGTGAGGTAGTCCCTCATCACCGGCCCCATGGGGATCGTCATCCCCTCTTCAAGGAAGGTGACAATGGGAATTACCACCTCACCTTCCTGTCTGTGTAAGCGCTAATCCTCGTCCTCACAATATCTCAGACCTACATTGCCGGGAATTCTGTAGTCGGTGATGAATTTCTTCATCGCCTCCTCTGTATAGACGTATTTCTTAAACCTACCCATCCCAGTTGACGCCTAAAAGAACTAAGAAAGAACAGGCGAAGTAGAAGAAGGGGTAAGAAGGGAGAAAGCTCAGAGAGGGATAGAGCGACTTACTGGGAAGAGGAGGAGCTCCTCGAACAGGCTTTTTGTGCTGGAGATGTAAGTGAGAGTGTGTCTGAACTCAGGAAGGACGCGCGAGAATTTTGGAATTGCAAATAAGGAACAGGAAGAAGTGGTTCGTATGGGTATTTATACCCCAAATTGAAGAGCCATGCGGGTTTTCCCGCCCATAAATGCGAGACAAACTTCCACCGTTGGATTGGTAACACCTCATTAGACGTGGGGAGCACAGAGCCGCCTAAATTTAATGATGGGCACGTTACGCGCTCCGAAACATCAGCGATGTGCCTAGGGCAGATGAATAGACCCCAGTGTTGATGGGGGGTAAGGCCGAGGATGTCAAAATCCTTCTCCCCGCCTGAGGATGCGTGCAGCAAGATTTTGAGGGGCTATTGTGGGGCTAGAAAAACAGGTGGCCTTGGCCTACTCCAAGCCAGGCCCAATGGCCCACGCCAATGATGCATGAGGGGTCCGAGGATGAAAGCGCGAGGACCAACCCCCGAGGAACATATCCGAGGATGGCCCTGTCCTCGAGCGTCCTCGACCTCGGGAGAACACGAGGAACACCCCACCAAAGGGGACTCCTTGAATTTTTGAGGAGGAGGGGTCCAGTGCAATGCGTTGGCGAAGGAGCAAGCCTTAGGCGAGCTGTCACCTCTGCATTGAATGCACTCACCTAACCCCCCTGGCCGCATTAATGGGGATGTAACCCCTTGACAGGGCAACATTGATCATGGTGAGCCACTTGAGTGCGGATAAGGCCTCTGATGGGACGGACGGTCAGAGGGAAGGCCAATGGATAATCAACAAAAGGAAGAAGGGGATAGGAGGGAGAGAACTATATAAGAAAGGCGAGTAAAGAGTTTAGGGGGAGGCTTCTTTTGGGGGAATCATTCAAGAGAATGCCATAAAAGGACTCAGAGGTCATGTTAGTTTCAGGGAGAGGGAACCTCCTTGGACGAGGGCCGAGGAGCTACTCTTAGTTGTAAACTGGGCTCACTCCCCTTTAATGGAAGAAAGGGGGCTTGTATTCCGTTGCTAGTCTGTTAGGGCCTAAACCTTCGATCCACTCTCTAAAAATGTATTGTTGGGGAACCTTTCTAAACTGAGTCCCTACAGAAATGATACTCATAAATTGTTGGAAAAGAATATAAAATTAGAAGGAGAATATATTATTCATTTAAAATAAGAGTCGCCATAAGGATTCTCTAAAAACACCCTTTCTTTGCACCTTCTAATAAAATCTTACTACAAAATTAATAAAATGAAATAAAACCTCTTATTTAGACCTTTTGATAGAATCTTGCCTTTTTTTTTTTTTTTTTTTTAGAATCTTGCCTGTTAATTTTTGTTTTTTAACTGGATAAATGGTAGTTTTACACTTTTATTTACAAACATGATCTATAAATGCATATCAACTACCATAATGATCAAATTTCATGTTTTTTGAAGAAGTTAAAAAAATTGGAATGAGTGAGATATTCACAATATATTTTAAGTTTCAAGCTATTCGATTAAGTCATTTCTATCAATTTTTGTTATATATTGTGGTTAATTGTCCAAATTATTTTATTTTTTCTTCAAATTTTTTAAATTAAAAAAAAAACCCAATTAATGAATGAAAAATATTTTCTAGAATTAAAAAAAAAAAAAAAAAACAAAAGTTGACGAAGAGACCTTAATTGAATAAACTTGAAACTTAGATAATTGAAATGAACAAAAATAAAGTTAGAAGACTGAAATGAATTTTGAAGAAACTTAGAGGGTTAGTTTTGCACTTTAATCTAATTATAAAATTTTTTATATACAAGATAGAATTCTACTCAGGACTAATATAAGTGTATATGTGTGTGAATCTTCTTCCTAGAAACTTGAACCTAAGCCCTCACCTCTCCACACTTCACAAGCACTTTTACTTATATAGTAACTATCGCGCCAAGGGTGCGTAGTGGTTAATTGAAATGAGAAATCATGAGAAACAACCCTTTATCTTTAATAACTATATATATCAATGCTGTATATATATATATATATATATAAAATAATCAATGCATATAAAAACCAATTGATTCCATAATATGAAATTTCCTTTGGTCTAATAATCAAATAAATTAAATCAAACTTTTAGAAATAATCAAACAATAAAATAAATTAAATAAAATTTGAAAGTTCAAATATGGTGTAAAACACCTATGAACGTTTAGACTCCCAAATTAAAATTACCAACACAAACTTATACACAAACAATATATGTATGGAATAATGAATATAAGCTAAACCCAAATTGGTAAAACACTCTAAACCATATTTAAATACAATCACAGCAGTAATTAAAAGGTAAAGAGTAAAAGAAGAGAGATGTAAACATAAAGATAATACGGCGATGTGTTATTGAAGAGGAAACCAAAGTACTTGGCTAAAAACCTTTCTGCCGCCCTCCAAGCGGTCAATAATCCACTAGAGAATCAAGTTGGGATACATAAAGGCAAAAGACCCTCCAAGCCTAATCTACCCAGTGCACCTAAGCCTTCCAAGCTTCTTGATCTAACAGAGTTACGCCGAATCTTGTCTTCTCTAACTTACCAGATCTCGCAATCGCTCATTGCATCAACCAAAATAAATTGGTCCCTTTTAAACTGCTTTCTAAGCACCAAAATACCTCCTTACTGATATGAGTATGGTGAGATAAGGATTTGGCTAAATGTACCTCTCAAGGATATATCAATAGACAATGGAGATGGTGAGAGTAGAGGAATTTAGAGAATCAAAGGATGAATATTGTGGATGAGATAATCTTGTTTTCTCTCTAGGGTTTCTCTCTAAAAATTCTCTCTAGAAGCTCTCAACATTTCGTGGGTATAAGAGTATTTATAGTAGGGTGTATGAGGAATGTGAAAGGTCAGTTTTCAACAAACAGGGCATTTTGGCGACTCGGGCTCGCGACTGGAACGAGTCGCGAGTTTGAGTCGTGAGCTAACTACCTGGCCAGACTGGAAGTTTTGTCCTATAGTGCTCCAGTTATCGTGACCCTTCAGCTCCCCCTGCATGCTTCACACGTGTGCCATTCTGGCGACTTGCTAGTCATGAGATCCAGTAGGCAGCAGCGCTTGTTTAACTGACTGTTCTAGTTGTTTACAAATATTTGCCCAAGACTCATCCGCTGGAACCTGGCCTTCGACTCCGAGACTCCCTTGAATTGCACACTTCTTAAGATTTCTTTACACTCTCTCATACTCTACCTTTACATAATTCCCATCTAAATACAGGATATCTAATTGCTAAATTACAAGCAAATTTGGCATGGAATAAAACCAACACATGATTGAATAAATTCAACCTTACAAAGTTTTTAGAAATTTTAGATGGTATGTTTGGAATGGATGAAGAAGGGGAGGTGATGAGATCATATATCACCAAGAATCACTCTACAATATGACCAATTGGTCTAATAATAATTGGTCAACTAATTTTTTTAATAATTTGATAGTTACAAAGAGGGAGAGGGATTTAAGTTCTAATGTCTTCGTTGAAACATCAAAATGTGCTAGTCAAGTTATAAAGTTCTTAACAATGACAACTGATTTAAAATAACACATCGACAATGACTTAATAATTTTAGGCCCATTGAGCCAAACAAATTTTGCTTCTCCCGGTAAGAAAACAACCTAAAGCAAACATTCTTCTGTCTCTAAATTATTATTATTTTTTTTTGAGAAAGAAGACTGTGAATATCATTAAAATCAGCCATAGTTGGCAAACAATACAGAATGGAGATGTGGAGGAACATCCTCCATCCACACCTTAAAACCTATGACATGTCTTGCATGTTTTGCTAGGTTACGAGCAACAGCATTGCCAATTCTACAAGTATGGGAAAAAGTAATACAATTGACATCTGTTAAGGTTTTGGTCGAAGCAAGAATGTGGCCAAAAGAAGATAAGGAGTCATCGTTACGCTTGAGAGCTTTTATCACCACGTCAGAACCACCTTCCAATATGTAGTTGGCGAAACTGAGTTCATGAGCAAATGAGATGGCCCGTGCCGCTGTTAGTGCTTCAACCAGATCGGAGGAAAAAGGCATCTGGATATGTTCCGATAAGGATGCAAGTACTTGTCCATGGTCATTATGGATAACCACACCCAAGCCGGCTTTATTAATATCTTTGAAAAGGGCCCCATCGAAGTTGATCTTGAGTGAGTTTGCTGGTGGTGGGATCCAAGTAACTTGGTTTGTGTTAGATACCATGGCTTGAAGTTGTTGGACTCTGTTTGCACGTTGGAAAATAGAGAAGGCTTGCTGAGCATTTGGAACGACTTGGGTTATGGGGTAAGCATTTTGTTGCACTCTAATCTGGTTTCTATGGGACCAGATCGTCCACATTGTTACCACCATCAACTCTAGATTTTTTTTTTCTCTTCGTTGGCAAAGAGTAGTAGCTCCTTTGTGTTGTGGAAGGAACGGTTCTTGCGAAAAGAGAGTTCTTGAATGGAATCCCAGATCGGTGTAAGGGTCGGGCATTCCCATATTGCATGGAGAACTGTTTCAGGCGCTTGATGGCAATGATCACATCTATCATCTTGGAGGATTTTTCTCCTCTTTAGATTCTTCTTCACGGGAATAGCATCTCTACATGATCTCCAAATGAAATTCTTTATTTATTTGGGATCCGAAGACCCCAAACCAGCTTCCAAATCCCACTGTCTTGCGCCAATTGTCCTGAAGCCTGAGTATTCAAGTTCTCCTTTGCTAGGAAGTTGTACCCAGATTTTACCGTGTACTCACCCGAAGCAGTGAAAGGCCACACAAGCTTGTCTTCAACTGAGCTGATACATAATGGAATGCTCTTTATCAAACTCACCTCCTCAGGATTAAATAGACCATGTAATAGATTGTTATCCCAACTCTTAGATTCTGGGTCTATGAGATCAAACACCTTCAAATCTTCAAAGCCTTCAACCTGTGGTGATAGGATTCGTGGATGGTCAAGAGGTGGCAGCCAAGCATCCAGCCACACACTAATTGATTTTCCACAGCCCACTCTCCATTTTGCCCCATTTAGCAGGACATCTCGACCCTTTAGGATACTATGCCAAGCGTATGAGGCTGAGGCTGAATTAGTAGCTTCCATAATTGAACAATCTGGGAAGAATTTGGACTTGAACACTCGGTAGAATAGTGAATTCTTATTGTGCAAGAGTCTCCAAGCTTGCTTGGCGAGAAGTGCATCATGAAAAAGGGCTAAATCCTTGAAACCCATACCCCCATCAGATTTTGGACAGCATAAAGTACCCCATTTTGTTCTTAACATTCTTTTAATACTACTTCTTATAATTCTTTTAGTACTTCTTGTTAAAGTATAAATAATTATTCATGTGATGCAACATGATTCTTTTAGTAATTATTGTCAAAGCATATATAAACAAGGATAAAGTTCAGTTACAAAATTGGTTATAACCTAAGACTACAATCTTACTTAATAAAATAAATATTATTACATATTTTGAAAATCTAACTATTTAATTGCATATTCTTTATACTTTTAATGCACATGTCAAATTTTGTGTCAATTAAATATTATTTACTATATGATCTATAAGTTTATATTTTATGCAAAATTTTAAATTACAAAAACTTGCAATTTAAACAATTTATTGATGACATAACTATTGATCATCTTTGATTTTCTAGAAGATGTAATTTAATGATGGGTTTGTCAAAATTCACCTCCAATAAAAAGATATTAACTAAGGTTGTAACTTAATAAAGATACAACCAATTTTATAATTAAACTTTCCTGTAAATAATTTATTCATGTGATAATAATAACATTTTTCAATTATTGCTAAAGTGGCATAAACCATGTACGTGCACATCATATAATTAAATCAATTAGGTTTAACGCAAATGCTCAAACATGGTTTGTTTGTTTGTTTTTTTATTTATTTGATGGATGACATGGTTTCATTTGTCGTATACCTGTAACATGAGTTTAATTGATCAAATCGAAATTATAGAGACCAAATAATCACTCACATTAAAGTCCAATATTGATATTTGTTAAAGGGAATAAAAAATCACGTACACACACGAAAGGAATTAGACTTATTCAAGATGTATATCTAACCATAAGTTGCTGGTGTTTGAAATAATACTCATAAATTGTTGGAGAAGAAAAAAAATAAAATAATAAGGCGAATATATTATTAATTTAAAATAAGAGTCTCTATAAGGATTCTCTAAAAAAAACCTTTCTTTGCACCTTCTAATAAAATCTTACTACAGCATTTAAAAAATAAAATAAAATAAAACCTCTTATTTAGACCTTTATATAGAATCTTGCCTATTGATTTTTGTTTTTTAACGGGAGATGGGTAGTTTTACACTTTTACTTACAAACATGATTCGTAAATGCATATCAACGTTCGTAATTATATATCAAATTTCATGTTTTTGAAGAGGTTAAAAAAGGGGGATGAGTGAGAGATTCACAATAAATTTGAGCTTGTGTCTGTTAAATTACCACTCTATATCATATCATATCATCTACTCTCTCTCTCTCTCTCTCTCTCTCTCTCTCTCTCTCTCTCTACATATATATATATATATACTAGTCGCTAACCCGTGCGATACACCAGAAAACTATCGAATATGAAATTTTAAAAACTTTTCATTAAACTTCCTACCACAAAGATATAAATTTACCAGAACACAAACTTTTAGTATGAAAACATAGATAACAATATTTAATGGATTGGATAATAGCACGTGCCTTCAAAAGAAAACAATATGATTTAAAAAGTCAGAAATTTTAGTATAGGCAAGAGCAAGTACAATTGTTAAGGAAGGATTAAAGGTCCTATAAGAAAGATTTTTTCCAATATTTGGGCTCAATGGTAGAGTACAAAAATGGTGACTTGTTACACAAAATTCTTCTCATTATAATCAACATCCTAAAGTGAATATTCAATCCAAAAATATGTAACCAATGTTATATATTGAATTGTTGTACAGGGCAAAGATTAGAACAAACATATTCTTATAACCACGCCCATATAGCTTCTAAGTTTTAACTATTATGCTAAGGAACCGAACAATATTAGTAATCGAAAATGTATCATAATCTAGCATACTGATTTAAAAGTTACAATTTCAAACACAACCTTACTAAGAAAATTCCACCGGCATTCAAATATCACTTAGTTTAAGTAAAACTATAAAAGTAACCAAACTAATAATATTATTCACACTTTAAAATAATAATATTAAATTTAGTATGAACAGTCAAGTATGAACAGCCAAACAATTAAGCAAATTTCAAAACCAAATATAAATATATTAACATATAATACGGAACACTATTATAGATTTTATATTATATAATATTCACTTTGCACGACACATAGATGATTGATTCACCCATTACTCAACAACACAACACTACACGGTAAAGAAATTACAGCCACAAGATTTACTTCTTCTTTTATTGAAAATCGGCAGAGCCACAAATAAAACTCAACCTTGTTTAAATTACAAAAGCATAGCAAATCAGCAATACAGTTGTACAACACACAGTTTAACAAAAGCAGTAAACAAAGTTCATAGTTTAGTATTAGTATAACTCTTAAGTGTTCACAGGTTAAACCGACAGAGAGAGAGAGAGAGAGAGAGAGAGAGAGAGATACTGCTAGCACCGCGATGAAGCCTAGAGTTGATGAACAACCACAGATACACAAAAAGGCAACTGGCGACATGATGGTTTAAGTACTGAGATGGGAGATAGGACTGCATGAAGAAGAAGAAAAAGGAGATGGAGTACGTTTGTGAGTTTGATTGGGAGCGTTAAGACGGTATAATGATACTTACTTTTGGGTAGCGAATGTCTCTGGCACTCCGCACATATTATTGGGTGTGCAAATTGTAACGGTGTCTAGAGGTGGTGGTGGTCAGTTCTTGAAGAAGTTTAGGGTTTTATCGTGAGGTTAGAGAGAAAAAGGCTTTCACTAATATAAGCAGGGCAGAAAATAACCGTGTCTCTAAATTAAAAAGAATTAAAAAAAAAAAAGGTGACGTGGAAAACTGTGGAGCTAGCAAAGGCTTCGGTTTTATATATATATATATATAGATAACTGAAATCTTTGACTTTTTGTTGACTTGCTACATCATTATCATTTTTTAAAAATAAAATTATTTTTGTTTTGTCTAAATTTAATAATGAGTGAAACTCTATCTCTCTAATAAGTTCAACTTAAACTCAAACTCAAATGTTGATAATTTATCTCCAAATTTACGAAATTAATCATAAACATTATAAAAACAGTGCATACCCAATATTTTTACCAATCTACTTAATCGTTATGGGCCTCCACATTTCCACAGGTCTCGTCACTATCCGTACGTTATAGGTCACATTAAAGACGAATTAAAGTAATACAACTGCATATTCGGCAAGGCGGAAAAAAGTAGGAGTAATACAATTGAAATGGTTTAATTATGTTAATTATGTTTTTTTTTTAATCAAAAGCTATATTCTTTTATATATCATGGTTTAGATACAAGTATACAAGAGAATGGCTCTGTTTTTTGACGTCTTTCTTAAAGTATAAATTATAATACACAAAATTGGAACACTGATAAAAAATTGGATATTAGTTCACAAAACTTTATTCAGAAACAGTACATTAAAAAAAAAAAAAAACTATAGTAAGTCATTACTTTAATAATTTTTTATATATAAAAACTAAAACTTTGAATTTAACTCATTTTTCTCTTATATTTATCTATTGTTTAGTTATATATATTTTTTTGTTTCAATAATTTCTAATCAGTGAATTATTTGATTTTTTAATACTTTTTGGTCTTTTAGAAGTTTTAATATTTGAATTTTTGAGTGTTTTTTTTTTTTTTTTGCAGTATCTGAAATTGTCAAACAAATTTTTTGTAAGCCATTGCACCTTCAAGTAATAACTTTTTCATCAAATTGTAACACAAATTGAAGTCATACAAGAGCAAATTGTGCAATGGTGTAATTTCTTAATCAATTTAAGATTTTATAAAATTATTTTAGTTTACCTCGCAAATAGGTATGTTCTCGTGTATAGCATGGGTTAACGACTAGTATACTATATAATAAAAGTTGGGCTTAGAAGCCGTAATTGCGCCAAGCAGCTTTACTAAATTGCAAAAATTTATTGGATTTAAAAAAAAATAGATATAATTTTTTCTTCTCCTATAATTTCTAAGTTGATAAAAATCATAATTTTTTTGGATAAAAATCATAATTTAATTACAATCCAAAATTTTCATCTAATCCTTTTCTTATTACGATATGTAAGTTGAAAAAATATCTTAATTAAAAAAAAGCAAAAAAAAAAAATTCTTACACGGTTTAGATTTAGATTTTTTTTTTAAAAATAGTTATTGTGGGGCCCGTGGGCCTGACAGCCACAGCCCATCCCGTAGTAGGCTCAAGGCCAGCGCCAACGAGGACTGACCAGCCAAGGCTAAGTCAGACAAAGTCCCTTTTTGACCCACGCCGAGGACCTCTCCGTCCTCGGCATACTAGGGATAATTTTTGGGAGGGGACAAGCCCAGAGTAAACTGTCACATTCGCACTTAATGCATTCACCTAACCCCTCTGGCCGCATTAATGGGGATATAACCCCTTAGCAGGGCAACGTTGATCAGAGTGAACCACTTGAGTACTGATAAGGCCTCTGATGGGACGGATGGCCAGTAGGGAGGCGAATGGATGATCAACAGATGGAAGAAGGGGATAGGAAGATGAAGACTATATAAGAAAAGCTTTATGTAAAATTTTACATTTACATTTCAGTTTAGAAACTCTAATACTTATATTTTTGTAATTTATGGAATTTGTTTTTAGTTATATATGCAAGAAATTTATATATGGTTAGCACTTTTACTACCATACATGTTAGCAAGTATAATGGAAAGATTTTTAAGTGCCAAATATATAAAAATAAAAATAAAAATAAATAAATAAATAAATAAATAAATAAATAATTATATATATATATAGTGGGTGGGGTGAGGCTGAGGACGGAATGGAAACTGTGGGCCAGCCCAAGGAGGGAAAAGGCCCACTTATGTATCAACCCTGGCTTGACCAATGGATTAGAACCCAAGGAGAAAATGAAGAGGCTGACCTCCTGAGGAGTAAGTGTTCCTTGGAATTAC